>NC_058130.1:366573200-366576162 GCF_016433145.1 Gracilinanus agilis
GCAGAGTAAGAAGCAGCTCTTAACCTCTCCTGACCGAAACACACAAAACTCCTCAAGGGGACATAAAAACAAGTCCAGACGAACGGAGGAACCCCCACAACAGGGCACAACGTGGAAGGTACGTGGAATCGAGGCATTTCCATGCTATAAAGGGGTGAAACAGCCCTCATGAAATCGCGGGCTGAGCAACCACCCCCCCCACCCCCTCCACACTCATCTATAGCTCCGAAGCCAGCTAAAAAGAAATAGAGCAAGTTTGGGGCACCCATCGAGGCATTGGCAGCTCTGGGGCCTGTTCCTGAGAGCAGCAAGACTTAGGACCCCATTAAGCCAAAAAACGCAGGCGAAATCTGAGCACGGGAGCAGGACGCAGGGCGCAGAGCGCAGGCTGAGCAGAGCGCAGGCACTGTGGAGGCGTGGGCGGAGGCAGACACAGCCAGGAACTAAAGCCTAAGTGGGGAACCAGTGTGGACGGGTATACGACTGTGGAAGCAGCACCCTGAGACTTGTAAAGAAACCTCCGGCAGAGGATCAAGCAAGGGGGCCCACCAGGGGGCTTGACCTTGGAAAAAACCAGAACTCAGACCTCAGGAGCCAATAGATCGTGGACAGACACTGAGCACGAGGATAAATGTGAGAAGCTGCTGGGCTAATGATGGCTACTCAGTCTCAGAAAATTCAGAAGAGAAAGAATAACAACAAGAAAAAGAAGTCTTTAACACTCGACAGCTTTTACACAGAGAAAATCCAGACAACCAGGCAAACAGAGGAGGAGAACAAACAAGCATCCAGACCCTCCTCAAATAAGGAAAACTCCTCACAAGCTATGGAAGAGTTCAAAACTGAGATTTTGAGGAAAATGGAAGAGATCTGGCAAGAAAATAACTGTTTAAAAGGTAGAATCTTGCAATTGAACACCAGAGATGACCAGATTGAAAAGGAATACCAAAAGATTATGGCCGAAAACCAGAAGATTATGGCCGAAAACCGAAAGATTATAGCCGAAAATCAATCCCTAAAGGCTAGAATTGAGCAAGTAGAAGCTAATGATCTCTCAAGACAACAAGAACAAATAAAACAAAGTCAAAAGACTGAAAAAATAGAAGGAAACATGAAATATCTCAATGAGAGAGTGACAGACCAAGTAAACCGTTCTAGAAGAGACAATTTGAGAATAATTGGTCTTCCAGAAAAACCAGAAATTAATAGAAACCTGGACTCCGTTCTAAAAGAAATTATTCAGCAAAATTGCCCTGAAGTCCTACAACAAGAGGGCAATATAGACATAGATAGGATTCATAGAACACCCACTACATTCGATCCAGAGAAAAAAATGGGTCGAAATATTATTGCCAAATTCAAAAGCTTTCAAGCAAAAGAAAAAATCTTACAAGAAGCCAGAAAGAGACAATTCAAATATCAAGGAGCTCCAATCAGGATCACACAGGATCTGGCAGCCTCCAAGCTAAAAGACCGTAAGGCTTGAAATACAATATTCAGAAAGGCAAGAGAGCTGGGCCTGCAACCACGGATCAACTACCCATCAAAATTGACTATATATTTCCAGGGGAAAGTATGGGCATTCAACAAAATTGAAGAATTCCAGGTATTTGCACAGAAAAGACCAGGGCTAAATGGAAAGTTTGATATTGAACCACAAAAACCGAGAGAAACCTGAAAAGGTAAATAAGATACAGAGGGGAAAGAAAGAAAGCTTATAATTTTTAAATTTGCCTTTTTAAGGGCCTCAGTGAGATCTAATTATATGTATTCCTATGTAGAGAAATGTTATGTATAATTCTCTGTAGTGAACTCTATTCACCATTATAATATTCACTATTATAGTAATCAGAAGAATAATTAACAGGGTGAGGGTGGAACACTAAATAATCTAAGACGGCGTGGGGGAGGGGAAAGATGGGGTAAATAGCAGGGGACACCAAGAGAAACTTGAGTGAATAAGAAAATAGGATATTCTATTACACACAAAGAGGGCATGGGAGGGAGAGGGGACAAATACTATTATAAGAAGGAGAGGAAGAGAGCATAAAGAGGTAATAATCAAACCTTACTCTCAGTGTAATCAACCCGGAGAGGGAAGAGTAGCTTTATTATCCATTGGGATAAAAAAACTCTATCTAACCCTACTGAGAAAGTCAGAAGGGATAAACCAAGGGGAGCAGGGGAGTGGGAAGGTCAAAAAAGGGAGGGGAGAAGAGGGAGGGAATTCATAAGGCCTTTAAAAACAAAAAGAGGGGAATAACAAGGGAGACGGTAGAAAGGGAAGTTAATCAAGGGAGGGGATAAGGGATAGGGTCTTAATAGCAAACCACTGGTTTTACAGGAAATAGTTTAAGGAGAAGGGGTAGGAATGGGGGAGGATTTGAAAATGTCAGCAAATGCACAACTGATGATTATAACTCTGAATGTGAATGGGATGAACTCGCTCATAAAACGGAAGCAAATAGCAGAGTGGATTAGAAACCAAAATCCCACCATATGTTGTCTACAAGAAACACATATGAGGCGGGTGGACATACACAAGTTTAAGGTTCAGGGTTTGAGCAAAATCTTTTGGGCGTCAAATGAGAAAAAGAAGGCAGGAGTGGCTATTATGATTTCTGACAAAGCCAAAGTAAAAATAGATATGATTAAAAAAGACAGGGAAGGTCATTACATCCTGATTAAAGGCAGTATAAACAATGAGGAAATAACACTGCTCAATATGTATGCACCAAGTGGCATAGCACCCAAATTCATAAAGGAGAAACTGGCAGAGCTCAAGAAGGAAATAGATAGTAAAACCATACTAGTGGGAGATCTAAATATTCCTTTTTCAGATATAGATACATCAAACCAAAAAATAAATAAGAAAGAGGTAAGAGAGGTGAATGAAGTCCTAGAAAAATTAGATCTAATTGATATGTGGAGAAAAATAAATAGGGACAAAAAGGAATACACC
>NC_058130.1:366576256-366661534 GCF_016433145.1 Gracilinanus agilis
AATATGATTCTTCAAAACCAATTTGTCAAAGAAGGAATCAAAGAAACAATCAACAATTTCATTGAAGAAAATGACAATGATGAGACATCCTACCAAAATCTGTGGGATGCAGTCAACGCAGTACTCAGGGGGAAATTTATATCCTTGAGTGCATATATTAACAAATTAAGGAGGGCAGAGACCAATGAATTGGGCATGCAACTCAAAAAATTAGAAAGTGAGCAAATTAAAAATCCCCAGATGAAAACTAAATTAGAAATACTAAAAACCAAGAGAGAAATTAATAAAATCGAAAGTAAAAGAACTATTGAATTAATAAATAAGACTAGAAGATGGTACTTTGAAAAAACAGATAAAATAGACAAAGTACTGGTCAATCTAATAAAAAAAAGGAAAGAAGAAAACTAAATTGATAGTATCAAAGATGAAAAGGGAGACCTCACCTCTAATGAAGGGGAAATTAAGGCAATCATTAAAAACTATTTTGCCCAATTATATGGCAATAAATATAACAATTTAGGAGATATGGACGAATATTTACAAAAATATAAACTGCTTAGATTAACAGCAGAAGAAATAGAATACCTAAATAATCCCATATCAGAAAAAGAAATTGAATAAGCCATCAAAGAACTCCCTAAGAAAAAATCGCCAGGGCCTGATGGATTCACAAGTGAATTCTATCAGACATTCAAAGAGCAACTAATCCCAATACTATACAAATTATTTGATATGATAAGCAAAGAAGGAGTCCTACCAAACTCCTTTTATGACACAAATATGGTACTGATTCCAAAACCAGGGAGACCAAAAACAGAGAAAGAAAACTACAGACCAATCTCCCTAATGAACATAGATGCAAAAATCTTAAATAGAATACTAGCAAAGAGACTCCAGCAAGTAATTAAGAAGATCATTCACCACGATCAGGTGGGATTTATACCAGGAATGCAAGGTTGGTTCAACATTAGGAAAACCATCTACATAATTGACCATATCAACAGTCTAACAAACAAAAATCACATGATTATCTCAATAGATGCTGAAAAAGCCTTTGACAAAATACAGTATCCATTCCTATTGAAAACACTGAAAAGTATAGGAATAGAAGGACCTTTCCTAAAAATAATAAACAGTATATACCTAAAACCATCAACAAACATCATATGCAATGGGGATAAATTAGAAGCCTTCCCAATAAGATCAGGAGTAAAACAAGGATGCCCATTGTCACCTCTATTATTTAACATTGTACTAGAAACACTAGCAGTTGCAATTAGAGAAGAAAAAGAAATTGAAGGTATCAAAATAGTCAATGAAGAGACTAAGCTATCACTCTTTGCAGATGATATGATGGTCTACTTAAAAAATGCTAGAGAATCAACTAAGAAGCTTGTAGAAATAATCAACAACTTTAGCAAAGTTGCAGGATACAAAATAAATGCACATAAATCATCAGCATTTCTATACATTTCCAACACACTAGAGCAGCAAGAAGTAGAAAGAGAAACACCATTCAAAATCACCCTAGACAATATAAAATACCTAGGAATATACCTACCAAAACAAACACAGCAATTATATGAAAACAACTACAAAACACTTTCCAAACAAATAAAACTGGATCTAAACAATTGGAAAGCCATTGATTGCTCATGGGTAGGATGAGCTAACATAATAAAAATGACAATTCTACCCAAATTAATTTACCTATTTAGTGCCATACCTATCAAGCTACCAAAAAACTTCTTTACTGAATTAGAAAAAACTATAACAAATTTCATTTGGAATAACAAAAGATCAAGAATATCAAGGGAAATAATGAAAAAAAAATGTGAAGGAAGGGGGCCTAGCAGTACCAGATATTAAACTATACTATAAAGCAGCAGTCATCAAAACAATATGGTACTGGCTAAGAGATAGAGAGGAGGATCAATGGAATAGACAGGGGATAAATGACATCAGCAAGACAGTGTATGATAAACCCAAAGAGCCCAACTTTTGGGACAGGAATCCACTATTTGACAAAAACTGCTGGGAAATTTGGAAAACAATATGGGAGAGATTAGGTCTAGATCAACATCTCACACCCTACAACAAGATAAATTCAGAATGGGTGAACAACTTGAATATAAAGAGGGAAACTATAAATAAGTCAAGTGAACACAGAATAGTATACTTGTCAGATCTCTGGGAAAGGAAAGACTTTAAAACCAAGCAAGAGTTAGAGAAAAATACAAAATATAAATTAAATGGTTTTGATTATATTAAACTAAAAAGTTTTTGTACAAACAAAAACAATTTAGTCAAAATCAGAAGGGAAACAACAAATTGGGAAAAAATCCTTATAACGAAAAACTCTGACAGGGGTCTAATCACTCAAATATACAAGGAGTTAAAGCAATTGTATAAAACATCAAGCCATTCCCCAATTGATAAATGGGCAAGAGACATGAATAGGCAATTTTCAGGTAAATAAATCAAAAGTATCAATAAGCACATGAGAAAGTGTTCCAAATCTCTAATAATTAGAGAAATGCAAATCAAAACAACTCTGAGGTATCACCTCACACGTAGCAGATTGGCTAAAATGAAAGAAGGGGAGAGTAATGAATGTTGGAGGGGATGTGGCAAAATTGGGACATGAATGCATTGCTGGTGGAGCTGTGAACTGATCCAGCCATTCTGGCTGGCAATTTGGAACCATGCTCAAAGGGCTATAAAAGAGTGCCTTCCCTTTGATCCAGCCATACCATTGCTGGGTTTGTACCCCAAAGAGATCATAGATAAACAGACTTGTACGAAAATATTCATAGCTGCGCTTTTTGTGGTGGCAACAAATTGGAAAAGGAGGGTATGTCCTTCAATTGGGGAATGGCTGAACAAACTGTGGTATATGCGGGTGATGGAATACTATTGTGCTAAAAGGAATAATAAACTGGAGAAGTTCCAGGCGAACTGGAGAGACCTCCGGGAACTGATGCAGAGCGAAAGGAGCAGAGCCAGAAGAACTCTATACACGGAGACTGATATACTTTGGTAAAATTGAATGTAATGGACCTCTGTACCAGCAGCAATACAGTGACCCAGGACAATTCTGAGGGATTTATGGTAAAGACGCTACCCACATTCAGAGGAAGGACTGCAGGAGAGGAAACATATAAGAAAAACAACTGCTTGAACGCATGGGTCGGGGTGGACATGATTGAGGGTGTGGACTCGAAACTACCACACCAATGCAACTACCAACAATTTGGAAATTGGTCTTGATCAAGGACACATGACAAAACTAGTGGAAATGCGCATCGGCCATGGGTAGGGGGGTACAGGTGGGGAGTGAAGGGGAAAGGTGGAGTATGAATCATGTAACCATGTTAAAAATGAATATTAATAAATGTTAAAAAAATTTTACACCCTACAACAAGATAAATTCAGAATGGGTGAATGACTTGAATATAAAGAAGGAAACTATAAGTAAATTAGGTGAACACAGAATACCTTTCAGATCTCTGGAAAAGGAAAGAATTTAAAACTAAGCAAGAGTTAGAAAAAATTACAAAATGTAAAATAATTTTGATTACATTAAATTAAAAAGTTTTTGTACAAACAAAAACAATGCAGCCAAAATCAAAAGGGAAACAACAAACTGGGAAAAAATCTTTATAACAAAAAACACTGACAAAGGTCTAATTACTCAAATATACAACGGACTAAATCAATTGCATGAAAAAATCAAGCCATTCCCCAATCAATAAATGGGCAAGGGACATGAATAGGCAATTTTCAGATAAAGAAATAAAAACTATCAATAAGCACATGAGAAAGTGTTCTAGGTCTTTAATTAGAGAAATGCAAATCAAAACAACTCTGATGTACCACCTCACACCTCGCAGATTGGCTAAAATGACAGCAAGGGAGAGTAATGAATGTTGGAAAGGATGTGGCAAAATTGGGACATTAATGCACTGCTGGTGGAGTTGTGAATTGACCCAACCATTCTGGATGGCAATTTGGAACTATGCCCAAAGGGCGCTAAAAGACTGTCTGCCCTTTGATCCAGCCATTCTATTGCTGGGTTTGTATCCCAAAGAGATCATAGATAAACAGACTTGTACAAAAATATTTATAGACATGCTCTTTGTGGTAGCAAAAAACTGGAAAACGAGGGTATGCCCGTCAGTTGGGGAATGACTGAACAAATTGTGGTATCTGTTGGTGATGGAATACTATTGTGCTCAAAGGAATAATAAACTAGAGGAATTCCATGTGAACTGGAATGACCTCCAGGAATTGATGCGGAGTGAAAGGTGCAGAACCAGGAGAACATTGTACACAGAGACTGATACACTGTGGTAAAATCAAATGTAATGGACTTCTGTACTAGCAAGACCCTGGACAATTCTGAGGGATTTATGGAAAAGTACGCTCTCCACATTCAGAGGAAGAACTACAGGAATGGAAACATAGGAGAAAAACAACTGCTTGAACACATGGGTTGTTGCAGACATGATTTGGGATATAGACTCTAAAGGACCACCCTGTACAACTATCAATAATATGGAAATAGATCTTGATTGATGACACATGAAGAAACCAGTGGAAATGTGTGTAGCTTGGAGGTGGTGGTGGTTTCGAGGGAGGAGTAAATACATCAATAATGTAACCATGGAAAAATTTTTCTAAAAAAAATAAAATCAAAAACAAAAATCAAAAAACAAAAAACATCCTAGGTAGGAATGCAGCTAAGTGGCTGAGGGGATATAGAGCTAGACTTGGAAATAGGAGTTTCTGAGTTCAAATCTGGCTTTAGACACTTCCTAGTTGTATAATCCTGGGCAAGTCATTTAGCTTTCATTGTCTAAACATTACCACTGGTTTCCTGGAGCCAATACAGTGTAATGATTCTAAAACAGAAGGTAAAGTTTCTCTTTCTTTTTTTAAATCATAGGTAGCATGTAATCAAATTGAAGTGGTTGTTGTTTAATTTCAATATACTTGTTATGAATGTTTTCCTCAAAAATGTTCATTTTTCCATATATCCTATAGTTTCATATTTATTAGTTTTCTCTGAAGACTCATGTTGGGCTCTTTTTATTTATTTTTAGTTTGTACTAATGACTTCTTCTTCTTCTTCTTCTTCTTCTTCTTCTTCTTCTTCTTCTTCTTCTTCTTCTTCTTCTTCTTCTTCTTCTTCTTCTTCTCTTCCTCCTCCTCCTCCTCCTCCTCCTTCTCCTTTTCTCTTCTCTCTTCTTCTTCTCAAATAAATCCAAGTTTACTTTAATACAGATGGAATTTTTCTATAGTCAAAAAACACTTTCTAAAATACACCATAGTGCAATAAACTCATTTTTAAAGCATCTCTAATAAACATAAATAGTGAAAACAGAAAGTAACAATGATCAAAACTTTTCAGAATAGCATGACTGATTGTTTTCACTCTGGTATTAGTTTTAACAATCTAATCTAGAACCCAAATATACTAAAAAATAGAAAATCAATTGCATGATTGCACCCATGACTAAATGGTTCTCTGTAAGCTGAACTGCTACCACCTGTGCTCCATTAAAAACAGGATATTGTGGATCCCTCTATACCAGACAGAAAGAACCACTTGTCTTGAGTACTATTCAGCTTTCCAAATACTGGGTGAATAAGGAGCTACAACTGTAACCCTGGACAACAGAGGTGATTGGGTTGAGCAGCTTGGATATTGCATTTTCCTGAATCCAGAATTTGTCCTTGGGTTCGAGATGAGTGTGAGATTACCTCAGGGGAAAAGTTACACTTTCTCTAAACATTCACAGAGTATGTGTCTCATGGAAATAAGTTCTTATAGTACAGTGTAAGAAATTGAAATCAATGAAAATTAGTGCGCTAAGCACTCAGACTTTATACTTCAAATATAGTCACTAACCTTTTTTTTAAAACACAAATTACAATCATTTTAAAGATAATTTAGCTTCTGCTCCTTTCCTACCAAAATGTGTTACAAATATAACTTTACAAAAATTATTCTCAGAGTTCATAAAAAGAGAATACAAATTTAATTTGAGAGGGTTGAACTAGATGATACCCAAGATCCCTCCTAGCTCTTTCATTCTATGATTCTGGATTTGGAAGGGGAAAAAAATAATCTATGCAAGATGTAGATTGTTGTTGCTTACATGTACTGCCACCCAATGGAGAGTTGTTGTAAGAGCAGCATTTTCATTGATGGAAGGAAAGACCAACACTGTCTACACAATAGGAAATGAGCATTTGGGGAAGAAATTAATGGCAGAAATTATGAAAAACATGAGCTCTTCCAAGGTCAGGCTATATCCCTCTAAATTCAGTTCAGTTCAATACACATTTTAAAGTTGCTCCTAGTACAAAGCACTATGCTGCGGGGAAGCCCATGACGAATGGGAAGACACAGTCCTTGACCTCTGTGGATTTATTAATTGACTAGGAGAGACAATACAGGAGTACAAATATGAATAATAAAGAATAAAATATCCCAATCACCTAAGAGAGTTGCAAAGTTCTATGAGAGATCATAGAAATAAGAGATCTTTTTCTGCCCACGTCACACCATGATACTTCTACTATGACCATAATTTTTACTTCCTCACTAGAAAACCGTTGAACTAACACCTAGAACCACCCAGAATTCTGATAGATGAACTTCTACTATTTATGTCATATTTCTTTCCCACTCTCTTTATAGATTTTCAACTCCCTTAATGTTTCCTTTTTCATTAGAATTCGACTCTTTCAGGTCAGAGATTACCTTGGTTACTTGCATTTAGATTCTCAAAACTTAAAATACCTGATATATAGTAAATGCTTAATAAATGCTTATTCCTTTCCCTTAATAAACACTCGTCTGTCTGTCTGTATATCTATTTACCCACCTATCTTTACATGTTGACCTCTGTGAACTTATAATCAACTAGGGAAGACAAGGCATGGGAGAGGCTGGAGCAGGACTATCCAGCTTGGTATGCCTGCATAAAAGAAGGTGTTGTACTCTATGAGCAAAGCAGAACTGCAGGAGCCCAAATGAATTGTGAAAGAGCAAATTTCAAAATGTCTCTATCCCAAATGTTCCTATGGGCTATTCATGCCTGACTTGTGGTAGAACCTTCCTAGCTGGTAGTAGAGACTTGTGGTAGAGACTCCTACCTAGTCTGATCAGTCAGTCAGACACACTACATTGGCCCCAAACAGAGTGATGTCATTTTGGTCCTCTTCAAGTACAAAGGACAACAACTGATCTGTCTGTCTGTCTGCCTATTGACTTCCACATAAGTTGATAAGTCTTATGGAGATGGTGTCACCTGAGTAGAGGCAAAGAGAGGAGTACCTGCCATTTTAAGAGATGTTTTGAATAAAGACACAGAGAAAAGAGTGAAATGAATTTGCCCAATGATAAGGAATTCAGTTTACTGGAGAATAGAACATGTGAAACAGAGTAGAATGAAATAAGCAGAAAAATGATAAAGCGGAGCCAGATTATGGAGGTTCTCAAATGCTCATTAAATTTTCTTCAAAAAGCAATACTGTGCCATCAGAGGTATTTGAGTGGAAAAGTACTGCAATCAGTTTTGATAGACAAAGTATCAGGGGGCTCTGAGGCATTGGCAGGGTCACCAGCAAATTCAGAGCCAGAATCCATCTCTTTTGGACTCCAATTTCTCACCTGTCAAATGAAGAAAGATCACACTGGCAACAATATGTAGAATAGATTAAATGAGAAGAGATTAGAGATAGGGAGAGTAATTAGGAGGATATTTCAATTACTCAAAAACTAGTAATGAGGGCCTAAAATGTCTATTCCAACTGAGTACATTCTGCCATATTAAGGGCAGGTCCTTACTAAATATGTTTGTCTATCCTACTCCCAGCAGCAATGCCTGGTTCAGGTCTGGCTTAAGTAATATGATGAAGGAGTCTTTGAGTGGCTCAGATCATATTAAACACAAACAATAATTCAATTAGACAATCTTAAAGTACTTTAGATGGGACAGATTCAATACCTAAAGGAGATGGAGTTATGAAGCTGTATATAAAGAGGATAACATAAAAATAATGTACATAGCTGTGCTGGAGGCAATTGAGTAGATTTAAAAATTTTAACTATTTAAATCTCTTTTTAAAAAAAATCATAATACTTAACTCTATTCCCATATTTAGCAACACGATTCTGGAAAAATAATACAGGAAATATCTAAACAAAATTCAGGTAAGGATAGTGTAGATCAGTGATGGGCAAACTATGCATAGCTTGTGGGTCAGATGCATTCCCCTGAAATGTTCTGTCCGGCCACACATTATTCCTAATCTGATGAACACAATGAGTAGGATACAATACAATGAAACCTCGAAAGAGTTGCCTTAGAAACAGACTGACAGATGAGCATTTCCTTTCCTTTGTCCCCCTCTTTAAAAAGTTTGCCCATCACTGGTGTAGATACTAAGTCTGGAAAAACATTAATTTTTTTTTATTTTTCTATTAAATAAATTTCACAGTTTTGCAAAACATTATACATTGAATATGAGTTGCAACTTGTTTTGTTTACTCTGTGATATTTTGACTGAAAGGGAAGATGTTGCTTATATAATGTATAGGTAACCAGTAGGTGGTGCTAATAGGCAAGAATGGGAGTATGGGTGAAGGGCTACTCTCCCCACACAATGACCCCCACTTTTGGAATGTGGACATTTTCACTCCCAATGTCTCCCTTAGCTGCCTGGGCATGACTCCTTTATAGTCAGTTACCTCCTCTATGTCCCTCATCGGGGACAGAACAGTTTCAAAAGACAAAAAAATAAAATAAATAAAACAATCAACCAAAATCATTGAGGGGTATGAACTTGCTTCTGAGAGAAGCTTGTGATTTTACCAAGCTTCTTTATATCACCAAAGTCTGTTTATTTGTGACTCCTGTATAGCTTTTGAGTCACTGTTTCAATCTCTTCAGCTACTGAGGACATTACAAAAATTGCTGTCTTTTTAAATGAAAGTCCAAAGAATCCCCTTCATATGACTTAAGACCCCAATTAAATGTAAGGAGAATCTTTTCTCTATCCAACCCCACCCAACAATTGAGACTGAGAGTTTGCTCTTTGCCTTTCTCTTTCTTTCTGTTTCTGTTTTTGTCTCTGTTTTTCTCTATATTTATCTCTCTCTAAAAACAATCTGTTTACAAAATCTTTCCCTTGCAGTTCCCTTGTCATTCAAGTCATCAAGAATTTATTAAGAGCAATGCTGATAGTAAGAGTTAAGTCAATCAAACCAACAAGTATTTACTAAATATCTAGTGTTAGGTATTGTACTGAACACTAGTGATAAAAAAATGTTAAAAACACAATCCATACTCTCAAGGAGCTCACAGTTTCAGGGAGGACACAACATGTAAACAACTATATACAAATAAAATATAATCAGGAAAAAAGATGGAATTAGTGTAACTCAACAAGCATGAGGTGCAGGTATGCTTAAGCCATCCATAGGGACCCAAGAGGAGATAAGGGGTGAGGTGGAGGTACTGTGACAGGGGTGTATGGGCTCTAAAACATTGGAAGTCCCTTAGTAAAGTGAATCCCAGTGAAGCCCCAAGAAGAGAACATCAAGCTCACTGAATTTAAGACTATATACATGAGTTATGACTGGTCTAGGTTACATCAAGATTAATGGAGCTTTAAAATTATTGTGAAGATCAAAGATAATGAACTAGTTAAAAACAGAAAATTCTTAGAGTAAATACCTGTCATTTGAAGTGAGGAAGAGAGAAGAATTTGATTGTCCTGTTGTAGATCTCAGTATCCAGTTCATTCCAATCTCATCGTTTTCTCAGTGGGATTGATTAGGGATAGATAGCAAATGGAGACTGTCAAATGCTTGTGGGAAAATTTTTCTTTCACTATCTTTTTGCCTTTTTTTTTTTTAAATCTGCCTTTGCATTACTTCCATTGTACTCATTTTCTTCCTAGCAAAAATTGAAACCAAACTCCCTGAAATGAGCCTGTCCTCCACTAACTCTCATTATCCTTCCCCTCAAAGCTAGAGAAACTCATCCTTTCCCTAGAACTAAAGCTCTCAAAAGTCAATAAACTGAACCTCTGGAAACTATTCCCTTACATGCAGAGCCTTGGGCTCCTTAAAAGCTAATTACATAGAGTATACTCAGATTTTACTGCAATATTGGTTTCAATTTTGGGTTCCAAAGCTTAATGGATATGGCAAATGTAGATAGAGCTAAGAGGAGAGTCAAAGGAATGATTCAAACAAACTGAAATTTAAATGATTCAAACTGTCTGAAGAAATGAAGCCATGACAGAAAATTCAGTGAAGGTCTTTAAGTTCATGATTTGTTATTAGAAGTATATAGGTGATCAATTATTTTCCACCTTGTCTGAAATTGACGCAAGAGTAAACCTGGGATAACACGAGAATGTGGGTATTGATAAAAAAAATTGAAAAGGGGTCGATACTAAAGAAGATCATTCATGGCCATCTCCTTGTCTGGAGATCTTTGGGAAGAGTCCAGAATTTCATTCATCAATCAAAGATAGTTGAGATGATCCTGACTGACTCTAAATCACTCCCTGTCAGCTACACAATAAAATGAAAAATAACATTTTTTGTGTCTCTGTTTAGAGACATAAAGTAAGGTTTTTTTGTAGTAAAAGTACTTAACATTTAAAAATTTTCTTGTTTCTTATTTTCTTTTCCAAATGTTTAAATAGGCACAGATGATGCATACTTAAAGAGTATGTACTTGGCAGAGAACAAGATATATAATAATATCTTAACTGTAGCTTCCTTCCTGGTACCCGGAGAGTAGAGTCTCTGGTCACCAGAGGACATCTGAACTGCTGCCAGAACCAGGGGATTGCCCCATGGCAACCCTTTAAAAAGGACAACTGCCAGTGAATTTCACTGTTCAGGAAATTCCCTGGTCAGGAAAAGATGATATGATTGCCTGCCCAAGCAGAAAGTGGCCAAGGACCTCGTCTGAGTTGGGTTGCCTGACACAAATGCCAGGGCTACCTTCCATTTATGTAAAAGCAACACTGGTTTGTGGAATGTTGCCAGGATCCCCAACAACTTCAGAAGCAGAATTCAACCTGTCTTGGTTTCAATTTCATCATCGATTTTATGAGAGCAACCTCTCTATGACGACTTTGAACTCAATGAACTGAATTTAGAAGCATCTAATTCAAGTGTTCTGAACTTTTTTTGATCCCATTTCAGAGCCTTTTGGCAGTCTGGGAAAGTTTAGGGACCCCTTCTCAGAATCATGTTTTTAAATGTATAAAATTAAATGCATAAGATTATAAGGAAATAATTAAACTGAAAAAGTAGAGTTTTTTCCTATCCAAGTTCATAGAACTTCTGAAATCTAATCACAGACCTTTTAGAAGTGGTGAACCCCAAGTGAAGAATTCCTTATCTAACTGAATGCACCAGTTTCCCAGGGTACAAACAATAATCTGAGTGAGATTACCTAAAAAATTTTTACTGTCACCTATCTTTTGAAGGAAGCACTCACCCAAGAGAGGATCATATTAATATTTTGTGCTGGTCCAGATCTGAATGGAATAGGATATGTTGGTCCTATAGAAACTCCTATAATTTCTTCTAGAATTTCACAGAAAGTTTGAATTTTAATTTAAATGCATAAAATAAAATGCATGGGGTTACAAAAGAAGTCAATGACATTGAAATAAAGATGGTATCTGTTTATCTTTCTATATTACCTTCAGTTTCACCAACTCCCTGAAATTTACCCAGCAATCCATGGGGAATGAATGAATGAATTACTGATATATATAGGTCAGCTGAATGGGAGTTAAGAAAAGGGATCCACCATCCACAAACAACAGTAAGACTTTTCTGAACCCCCTGTTGCTCTAAGGCTCAGACTCAGTATTATAAGGAATGTAACAGAAGCCTTGACCATGCTCTTGTCTGTTATACCCCTACACCTCCAGAAATGTAGTGTAAGAAAGTTGGATTCAGTCAGAAAAAACTGGCTTAAAGAATCTACTTTACAATTTACTAACTTTTTGACCATAGACAGGCCAAAGTCCCTATATGAGCCCCAAACTGTCTTATATCTAAGAAAAAAATGGTTAAACCAGATGGTTTCTAAAGCTGCCTTCCAATTCTAACCATTTGTGATCCTATCCTTTATATATCTTTTATATCTTCATATATTTATTTTTTTAGCCAGATTAGTAAGTCATTCTCTGAATTCTCCCCTTTTATAGGGTGCTTAGGATACCATTTAAGATAGTGGAATCATAGGTAATAGAGTAATAAATATGAAGGTTTGGCTAGGTATTCTTAACCTCAGGTCCAAGGATCATCCAAATGTTTATGGATAGATTTCATGGGAATCTGTGAACTTGGAAGGGGAAGAAATACATCTTTATTTTCATTAATCTGTAACTGAAAATTTGCATTTATTTTAATCATTACTTTTTAAAATAAAAACATTATTCTGAGAAAGGGCCTATAGATTGCATCAGACTGTTGAAGGGATCCATGACAGCAAAAGGTTAAGAACTCCTGCATAACACCATAAGCTCCACGACAGAGTCATGAACTTTTTATCTTTCCAGAGCTTAGAGCATTGCTCTACAAGCTGTAGGAATTTAGCAAATGCTTCTTTAATTAAATATTTGCATTCCCACAACATCTAGTAAGCAGTTCAATAAATATCGGTTGAATTGAATTATTGAACTGATAAGAACTTAAATCATTTCTTTTTTGATGCAATAAGCATTTATTAAGTACCTACTCTGGGCTAATCATTGAACTAAGCTCTGCAGAAATAAAAAGACAAAAATGAAAACAATCTCTGCTCCCCGGGAGTTTTACAATCTAACAGGCTTTTTGGGCTTATCTTTCAACTCCCTTCCTTCCCTAAAATAATTTTTATGAATCCATTCATCTTTGCTTTTCCTTTTGATGATTTTTCTATATCTGGTACCTTCAAAGTCATGGCCATGTTGTTTTTTTTTTCCGTGTTGTTTCCTACGTCATTGTCTATTCATGACAGACTCAGCCAACTTTTATCCTTGAAATCCTTGGCTTTGCCTATGGCTATGACTACCACATGTCCCTGATTTCCCATCTCCGGTTTTGTTCTCTCTGTCCCTAGCTGAAGTGTGTCCCTGGAACTAGCCCCAGTTTCAGGGATTCGCCAAATGAAGTGCATTCCTGTGAGGAAATAGCAACACAGCAGAGCTTTCCTCTTCTTCACCCCACTCTGGGGTTATGAACCTCTGGACAGTATAATATTCTCTTCTGATCCACACTGTGGATGAAAAATCAGTTGTGCCTTTAGATAGGTTAAATCCTGAATATTTAATTTAACTAACTATCTGAACTGACTAATCAGATTTATTTTACTTAATACATTTCAAGAATTAGAACCTACCGAATTCAATCTTCCACTTCTAGGGAAGTAAACTGAAAATCATGAGCAATTTGAAAATTGTGCCTCATAAAAAATAAGGAGATCTGTTAGCTTTAATTTAGAGACTTTCTGACAGTTACTCATCTGGCTACTGACTCCTTACATCTTCATGAGTTCAGAGTCTTGGTCCATATCCAGAATCTAGTTGAACTAGAAATCCAGAGACAGTGAAAAGATAATCTTCCCTCCAATCTTCTCCTCCCTGACTTGTAACATTCATGACTATGAATTATTCACTTGAAACTAGAAGATGGTACATAGTGGACAAGGTCCCCTCCCTACCATCTACTAATCTCCCTTACTCACAATCTGCCTCAATGATTCTACAGTAGATTTTTCTTCGAACCAAGAAATGTTTATTTGGGCCAAATCCTGACCAGAGACCACAAGCCATGACTTGGATCCCTGGTACATTAGCACATTTTTTAAACCTATTTGAGGGATGGAATTCTTTACCCCAGAGCATATCTGAGCAGATTGAACAATCCAAATCCCTATTCTAATGCTTCCTATTAAGTCCAGAATAATATGACTGTTGCATGTACAAAAGTTGCTACTGGCTAAATATTCATGTCACTCCTTTCTCCTACTGTCTACAAACCTTTTTATTCTGCTCACTCATCCTCTTTTATTCTATCCACCCATCCTCAATCTGTAGTGAGTAGCTTTACTGGTAAATTCCAGTTTTACAACTATTTCTAGGAAGGTGACTGGCTATTTCATTTCATATGTAAAATGAAATTATTCAATTATGCTACTCACAAGGCTACTCATTTTTTCTTTTTCCTTTCTCTTCTCAATATGCACTGTATGGTGTAGCAGATGGGGAGCTGGCCTCAGACTATATAGTGACATGTTCTGTCTAGGACACAGATGCGCTGGATAACCATGGACAAAGCACTTAACCTCTTTCAGTGCTCTAAGTCTAGGCAGCAATGGAGGGAGTTTCCTCACCTGGGAGTTCCCTATACTAAATGGAATCTCGGGTCCAATCTCTTTCTCTGTTCCTGACTATTTCTCTTCTGTATACATATCTTGGGACAAGATATGATGTAATAATTAACCTTTATAACTTGGAAGAAATGGGACCAGTCTTCGTAGGCTGCAAGAACACTATGATTTTTGTTACTTGCTTTTTTCTCTCCTCCCTTCAGGCCAGATTTTGGCTCAATTTATGAATCTAAGATGATCCAAGTTGTGTCTCATTTTATTATTTCTTGCCATATTTTGATCCTATCTTTTCCATGATGCATTATTTCCCCTATTATTAATGGGTTTTATAACAAATTTCAACATAACACATTTATCCTACCAATGAGAGATGCTATATAACCTTCCCCTACCTTCTCCTAGAGCACAAATAAAAAAAATTAGGTAATTCTAGATCTATTCTAATGCTACAGAGATGCTGCTAGATACCTTTCCCCCATGGATAGTCAATTAGCATTGCTTTTTTTTTATTTGACTATTTTTCTGTTTTTACAATGGCTAATATACAAACAAATCTTTTCAAGTGAGATTCTTGGGTTGTAATGTATTTGCCATAGTATTAAACATTGGTTATATTAGGCCTACCAAATTCCTTCTCACTCCCTAATTTTGGTAATTCATTCAAAAAAGGGATTAAGTGTGCCTGGCATGATGTGCTATGTATTTTGTTTATAGTTCCATCGTTCCAGATGTTCAGAATAAGCAGCTGTGGGCATATGAGGAAAGAACTAAAAAGCCCTTGTACTTCATTATGAAAATAAATGAGCAAATATTGACATTACCTACAAATATACTTTATGTGTTTTATCCTCCTTTTAAAATATAGCTTCCTTGAGGGCAAAGACTGTCTAGCCTTTGTGTTTGCATCACCCAATTATTGCTTAATAAATGTTTGTTGATTGATGGTTGGTTAACATATCAATAGGCAAGAGATAGTGTGCTATACTTGAAAGGATCCTTACCCAGAAGGAAGAAAATCTGATTTCCAGTCTCAGTTTTTCCAGAGCTTACCCTCATGACCTTGAGCAAGTCACCTAACCATTAAAAAATTATTTAGAATATTTTTCTATGGTTACATGATTCATGATTTTTCCCACCTTTCTTCCCTCCCCCCTCCCAGAGCTGACAAGCAATTCCACTGGGTTATACATATATCATTACACCTACTCATTTTTCATCTGTTTCCTTATCTGTAAAATGAAGGGATTGGATTAGATTGATCTCCAAAGTCCCTTTAGTATTAAAATTCCATGATTCTGCATACAAATTTCAAATCTCCAAAGTCACATGAAAAAGACATTTTAGAATTAAAGCTTTTATATTTCACCCCTGTGACTCCTGCAATCCTGGGTTGTGGGTGCCCTTAGTCAGAGCATAGGAAGGAGAGGATGAGTGAAAAAATATTTATTGAGCACATACTGTGAACCAGACGTTATTCTGGGAATATAAATGCAAAAGCTATGCAATCTTTCTTTAAACTCTTACCTTTTGTTTTAGAATTGATGTGAAATATTAGTTTCAAGGCAGAAGAAGAGTAAAGACTAGGTAATAAGGGTCATGACTCACCCATGGCCACACAGTGAGGAAGTGTCTGAGGTCAAAGTTGAACCCAAGACCTTCCATCTCCAGACCTGATTCTCTATTCCCTGAGCCACCTAACTCATGCAACCTGTTTTCAAGGAGCTTATATTCTAATGGAGAGAAACAATACACATGGAGGGTAGTGATGACCAGGGAAGGGTATTTTTGTCTTGAGAATAATAGAAATAGTCATTTGATCTATAGGGTAGTCAAAAGGTACACCCTTTCCAAAAATAGTGGCATTATTGATTTGATTACTATATCCAGAGCAAGAGGTAGAAAGTAGAAGGTAGAAGGATATTCTTAGAGCAGCAGAGAAGTAGTAAGATGACCCACATGGATCACTGGATGAGAAATATAAACTATGGTCAGAGGCTGGCTAGATGTAGGGAACTTTGTGACTTTGCACTCACTCCATCAATCAAAGCTCTTTAACCACAGGGTAAGAATTTCAAAGTTGACAATGAACTTCTTTAGGGAGTGATGGGGCATATTATCTGTATGTCCTATCCTGCTGAAGTAAATCAGGAAATAGTAGAACATCAAGCAAAATGGCCAGATGGCAAATTTGTTTTTTCCAAAGGCATGCTTTTATTTTTCATCTTTCATTTTTTGAAGAGGACCTATCGTAAGGGTGAAAAAGGGGTTTTATGGGTTCAATATATTAAATGTGGTCGCCAGAGGATTGAACTATTATCAATCCTCAATTAAGAATAATCTCAAGTCAAAATTGACTTTTATGGAAGTTTATTTACAATTAGGAAGGTTGAAGGTAGGGAAATTGAAAGAGAGAAACTCTGGCCCAAACCAGGTAAGAATTTAGAGGCCCAGCGGAGGGGCACAGAAGTTAATTAAACAAGACTTCTAGCCACGAGGTCTTTTACAATCAGAGAGGCAAAAGAGACCTTCTTGAGGGTAGAGCCTCCAGAAACGCCATGGGAAGAAACAGAGAGTCAGCCTAACTTACCCACGTGACAATTCAAAGGGAAGCAGTCAGAGGTCCCACCAGAGTCTTAGCATTCCAACACTCCTCCATGAACCAGAAGAGGTCCTCACCAGATGCTCTCTTTCACCTAAGACCCCAGCTGACTGAGGACCTTCTCCTTTTAAAAGGGTCACTTATGTGTCACTTCCTGTTCTTCCCTTCTAATTTGCATGTCCAATGGACCTCCCAGAATTAGAGGTTTATCACCTTTGGTGATTAAATCTAAAGATGGGCAGTGTAGACTTCATCTAATTATCACAATATGATGTCACAAGGTGATATCTTGAATTGTGTGTGATTTGGATTTAAGTGAGGCATCTCTTTGAGAGTCAATGAAGTGCAGTGGCAAGACAAAAATTAGGATGATTGTTTCAAGGGCTAAATAATCTACTGCAGTATGTTGTAGAGAGAATTCATGTTCAGGTTTCCCTATAACTTGCCTTTTATATTAGGTTCTGATGACTGTATTAGTCAGCTTTATTTCAATGCTGGATGATCATTTGGGTAAGACCAGTGTGGCTATGTAATCAAGTCACATCATTCCTCCAAAAGTTTTTTGGAAGCTTTTACTTCTAATAGACAATAAAGTTCACAACAGTATTGAAAAAGCATTCTCTGCCCTGACCACTATCCCTAACCCCAAGAGATTTGGTGAAATAACCCATAGACCACACACACACACACACACACACACAGCATGTGCAGCATTTAACAATATGCATGGTTTCAAAATCAAGTTTCCCAGAGGGAAAAAATGTTCATTTTTATACCCAACTCATTCTTTCATTTTTTTCCACAAATACCACTGTAAAATAGGGAAACAATTCATTGCATATTAAGAGTTCCAAAAGATTTTTTGCAATTATTGATATTTTTGAAAAATGTTTGATCAAATACTATAAATAATTATACATCAATAAATACCAGACTTTTTTTAGTTAGTCATGGATCTCTTAATGGTCTCTTTCTATCCTTTTCTGAATTTACCATCATTTTAATGAAACTTCTCTTCTGAGGATAATCAATGATGGATTTCTTGTCAAGTCAGACTGTTTTCTTTGTCTTTATACTCTGATTCCAATCTATGAATTGTGAAACTGCCAAGTGTCCTTTCAAACTTATTCCTTTCAAACCTATTCTGTGATTATCAAGCACATTTTTGCTCCAGTATTTTTCATAACTTTTCTACAGAATCTTTGAATTAGAAGGAACAGCTAGATAACTTACATAGCCTTTGCTTGATGACTTCTGGTGAAGGTGAATCTACTACTATCCCAGGCAACCCATTCCATTTTTGAATAGTTCCAGTTGTTTGAAAATGTTTGCTTCTTTTTATCAAGCCTGAATCTATCTCACTGAAACCTATAGGTCTTCCTAGTTATGCTCTCTGGGGTAAAGCAGAATTCTTCTTTCACAATAATCTTTCAAGTATACGAAGACAAGAATCACATCCTCTCTGTCTTATCTTTTCCAGCCTAAACATTCCTAGTCATTTCACTGATTCTAATATGCTATGGTATCCAGTGCCCTTACCATCTCTGACCATGCACCAACTTGTTAATGTCTTTTCCAAAATGTGGCACCCAGAAGTCAGCCTTACATTCCACATTTGGTCTTACTAAGGCAAAACAGAAGTCTTATTACCTCTCTCATCCTGATCTCTCTTCAATTGAAAACCATACTAGTTTTTAGCTGCAAGAGAGGTGGGTGGGAGACAAGTTTTCTCTTTTTTTCCTCCTACTTTCTATGTGTTTATCTGGTTTGCATCCATCTACCTTCTGGTTTTAACTCTTTGAATTAACTCCTTCTGGGTATGTAGAGACTTTCCTGATTTTGACATTCCTACTTCTGTCATTCTCCCAGTTAACTAGACTTGAAATTTGAGTCAATTTTTACTTCACACTTTCTAAATTCAGTCATTTGCCAAATGGACTAGTTAGTGTCTTAAGGTGTCCTTCTTGCTCTAAATCAATATTCCTTTGATATTAGGAATGCTTTGTCCATAATGTTACTTGCTTATCTTTCTTCTTTTCCATTTTCAGTATCACTACCCCTAGTTCAGACTCTCAAAGCCTGAGAGGCTTTTTTAATAGTTTGGATCTCCTCTGTGGATTTGCTGATTTGCTGTGGCCTCAGTAAGCTCTGATATTTGCTCAGTCTCTTCTTTAGGTTCTTGTCTAATTGCACACATTATCTCCCTCCCCGCCACCAATTCTCTCATTCTATTCCTCTATTTCTCTGTGTCTCTTTGTCTCTATTACTTTCAGTCTGCCTCTGTCTCTTTTTCTCTGTCTCATCCTTCCTGAGATTGTTACAGAAAGGACAGCTACCCTATCTCCCACTCAGATGCCATATATCAATGATCATATTATTTCATTTTATTTTCTGGTTGTTCTTCCCTGTTTTGGGCAGCTGAGAACTCAGAGATAGAATTGAAAGGATCAGGACCTTCTGAACTTCAAAAGATCAGAAAAGTCACTAGCAAGAAGAATCAGTAGCACATAGTGTTTAACAAATGTTTATCGATTTGATTGAGTCTTGGAATTAGTGTCCTTGTTTCCTAGTTTTCCATTCCCCAATCTTTCCTCTAGACAACCACCATAATCATCTTCCTAAAGCACAGGCCTGACCATGTACTCCTCTGCTCAAGGCTTCCTGTTGCCTCTAAGAAAACTTTTCAGCTTGGCATCAAAAACTTCACACTCTGGCTTCAGACTAATTTTACATTATATCCCTTCATGCTCCTATTTTCCAACCAAATTAGTCCATCTGTTGTTTCTTTAACTTTCTTTCTGTGTACCCCTTTCCCTGCCTCTGCACATTCCCAATCGTCACCCATTCCCCAAACGCACACCCTCCTTATCTCTACCTCTTAGACTCTAGCTTCCCTTCAAGGGTCAACACAACACAGACACCAGCTTTTAGAGGAAGCCTTTCCTGCTCTCCCTAGTCTTTAGTGGAGTTTTATTTCTCAAAATATCTTACACCGATCTGTGAATCCCTATCCCTTCCTCCCAAGCTGAATACATTTCTTGAGAGAAGGGATTGTTTCTTCCTGTGTTTGTATCCCAAAGCACCTAGCCCTGTAAGTGCTTGGTAAATGCTTAATTGAACTAAAGGATAAGCTTCTTGAGGTCAAAAGTCTCTATATCTCTCTGAAACTCTCATGTAGGGAGTACAATGCTACGATATAGCAAGTGCTCAATATCTTCCCACTTCCACATTCCTCAACTCCCCACTAACTACTCCCACCCCACCTTCCTCAATCCCTCATTCCCAATCCCAGATGTTAGCTGGCATAGTAAATAGAGATCTGAGCCTGGAGTCAAGAAGTCCTAAATTCAAATCTACCTTAGACACTTCCCATCTCTGTGACCCTGAACAGGCCACTTAACTTCTGCCTACCTCAATTTCTTCAACTGTAAAATGGGGATAAAAATAACATTGATATCTGAGAGTTGTTATGAGGATCAAATCAGATAATATTTGCAAAGCACTTAGCACAGCACCTAGCAAACAGTGGATGCTTAATAAATTCTCCTTCTCATTTTGAATAAAAAGCTACATGGATGATTTCCTATGTAAGATCATGAGTAGCCCCTGCTTGGGTCTTCTAAAAGTTGTACATTCTAAACACATGGTTTATACACTGGATATATACTATTTTAAATATTATTTCATTATTGGTTAATGGGACCTCATTCCTGATAATCTTGTATTTATTATTAAATATACATCATAGATGAAGCTGATGAAAAACCAGTTCATACGTACTTAGTGACCTCTGTGACAAATTCAGGTCTTGTAGACTTAGAAAATGTGAGATATTTTGCTGTTATTCAGCTAGGTAGAACAGTGGTTAGAGAGTTGAACTTGGAATCAAGAAGTTTTGAGTTCATATATGACCTCCAGTCACTTGCTAGCTGTGTGATCCTAAGCAAGTCACTTAATCTCTGGCTGCCTCTCTTTCCTTATTTATAAAACAGGGGATAATCAGAGCACCTACCTCCCAGGGTTGTGTTGGCAAAATGAGATAATACTTGTAAAACTCTGCAAACTTTAAAATGCTGTATAAATACTATAATGACTGTGTTTAAAGGTAGGACTCTGGTAGGAAGAAATTAAAGTCTACAGCTCTTCTCGACTCTCTTCCTTCTGGGTTCCATATTCTTTATCTGCCTCTGATCTATCACCTCTTTCCAAACTTTAAAACCTGAGAAGCACACTTGTCACCATCACCATAACCATGCTTTGATTATGCACTAAAAGAGCACTCCTCCCTTTACCTGTCCTAATTCAGGTGTGGAAAAATCTTTAATCCTTATTTTTTTTCAAGGCAAGATTTAGAATTTTAAAAAGGAACTTTTGCTAGGAAACTTGGGGGAAACAAAACAGATTCAAAAATTTAGAAGCGAACAAGTTTCCAGAGCATAGATTTCTTATCCAAATTTAACTAAAGTCTAGACACTGGTTGACTTGGCTGGTGTCGCTAAAAGGCACCAGTCCTTGGTCCCTTTTTTTTTTTGTCTCTACGCTGTCTGAATTGGATCCCGGAGAAAGGTTGTTAAATAAAGAGACTCAGACATCTACACTGAGGTCATTTGGGGTTGGTACCTCTGCCAGGTCTTGAAGGATCCTAAATTCAGTGCAGAATCGATTTCCTAAGACTCTCTCTATATATGGGTCCTATGGTGAGCTATTGCGTTGGAACTAACATGTTACTTCCACTCTAACGTTGTTCTAGCTCTCTTGAGTATCCTTCTGAATACTGACACTCTAAACATTCTTCCCTGGGGCTTCAAATCATCCTAAACTGACATTGAGAATGCTACCTTTGTCCCTCTCTTGGAGTTTTCTAAGGTTTTATGACCTTGAACATTGTCTTACTCCTTTTCTCTCTGAGTTAATAAATTTGAATGAAGTTACATTGACTGAAAAGCCATATAAGTATTTTTTTATGATTTTTAAACCTATTATATCACTTTAACTTTCCTACCTATTACCCAGTCTAGGCTAGGATCTGAGTCTAGTTACCCTGGCCACCATTTAGTCAAAGTGGTGGATGCCTTTTCTCAGATTTGTTTTCCCTTTTCCTTTGTATGCCATTGCTTTGGGTATCTTAAAGGGTCTCAATAAGACCTCTTTTTTCTTTCTGTTTTTTTTTGTTTTTTTTGGGTTTTTTTTGTTTGTTTTTTAAACCCTTGTACTTCGGAGTATTGTCTCATAGGTG
The DNA here is from genome assembly GCF_016433145.1 of Gracilinanus agilis. Taxonomy (NCBI): domain Eukaryota; kingdom Metazoa; phylum Chordata; class Mammalia; order Didelphimorphia; family Didelphidae; genus Gracilinanus; species Gracilinanus agilis. The sequence goes on from NC_058130.1 coordinate 366,598,518, forward strand.
GAAGAGTGGTAAGGGTGGGCAATGGGGGTCAAGTGACTTGTCCAGGATCACACAGTTTTCTTTCTGTTTTGAAGCCTGGACCACATTTTTGAGCCATCCACTGTGTTTTCTGTATGGTAGATGATTTGAGTTCTCAATTCTTTACAAAGCAGAGATGACTGGAATACCCCAAGCCCAGTGGCTGATTCAGCCTTTCTAGTCTTGATTTACTAGGGTTATTTTGGAGGACTAATCCCTCAGGTTCCTCCCTGGTTCAAGTAAGAGGTCTTCTAAGATATTATCATCATAATTTCACAACACCGAAATACTTGATTGTACAAAAACAATAACAAATGTAACCTTCACCAAATAAAGCAGAAGAATGTTCCTTCATGTCCTATTCTTTGAATTCCTTTTAGCTAACTACCAGAATCCACTGATAAAAATCCATTGTGACCAGAAATAATAACTTATGTATGGATGAAAGATTTGGAGGAAGCATGAAGGATAAATGTCCAAGAAGATATACATTACTAAAAGAACAATGTTTTGTTTAAAAGAGGTCTTCTTTCTTATCATCACTTCAGACACTCAGTAACTGGCCATACTTGATCTCCAAAATTTTCTCCAAACTCTTTAGGTAGCATAGTATACCACAAAGACCAGGAGGAGTAGGAATGAGACCTGGGTTGTTGACATGCGCTACCATTAATTAATTGTGAATAATTTTGGGGAATGAATGAATGAGCATTTATTATATGCTTATTATGCACTTAGCACCATGCTAAGTGCTGGGAATACAGATAGAAAAGGAGAGCCAATCACTGTTCTCAAGCATTTCCCACATTAATTTGAAGAAAGCACACTTATAAGAGAGTCCAGCAATAGGGCATATGAAAAGGTCTGAAATTCCTAAGGCTTCAGCTACAGTAGAGTTGACAATGTAAGGAATTCTTACGTGTATGCACATATGGGGTCAGATGACAGTGGTTGTGTCTGTAAAGTATGCAAGCAGGGGAAATAATTGAGAAGACTTTATGACACAGTGACAGGGCAAATGGTGTGGCCTGGTGGCCCTCTATTTTTACCAGAAAAATTGTAGTTAGTGATTCTCTATTCATTCAAGTGAAATAGGTAACCTTTACACAAAAGCCCCTGAATTCTAAGTCTAATTTTTCTCATCTGTAAAATGGGGATGACAATATCTGCTTTGCCATTTTCCCAAGTCACTGTGAAAATCAAATGAGCTAAAACATATGAAAGTATTTTATAAACTGGAAAGGATTATATAAATACGTCATAGGATTTAGAGCTGGAAAGTATCTTAGAGATGAATTGATAAAACTCCCTTATTTTATAAATGAGGAATTGAAGATCAGACAAGATAAGTGAATTAATTGCTCAAGGTCTCACAGGTAGTGACAAAGTTTCAAACATAAGACTTCTGACTCCAAATTCAAGACTCTTTCTACTACTTCTGCTCCAAGACTCCCATATGCACGTGTTATGTAAGGTAATAATGTCAAAAGGGCCTTATTCGTCTGCCAGAGCAAATATGCTTTTTACTTCCATACTTCTCTGATTCATGTGCTGCCCTGAATTCTCTCTCTTCTCCAATTAGATCCAGCCTGGATTAGAGGTGAGAATGCTAAACTTCTAAAGTACTCTATCGGTTGCTACAATGGGGAAAATACACACTTTGAAGAAAGCACAGCTAATTCCCTACAGTGGGACAGACAGGGACATTTGATGAATGGTCACAGTTGGTTCTTGCCAGTTCTGAGCTCTGCACTTAGAAGGAGTTCACTTTCTAAACCTGCTGGAGTTGCAAAGCTGTTGCATAGCAGCATTACTTGTCCTAAGTAATCCTAGGCATAGGAAAGAGGGATTTGTCTCCTTCTGTGCAGTATGACTTAGAAAGACATTCTTAGGTTTGTCCATCTCTCTCTTACACTTGGATGAAAGATGGAGCAAAGTCAGCAAGTAAACCTATCAGCTGAGTTCATGTTAAAGTTCCCTTTTGTATTCAACAAAATCCTTCGGAAACCTATCGGCAACACTTTTATTAGCTTACAGAGATGGATGCTACTTGGCAAATTATGAAACAGTTGGTTATACTGTTTAATGGCCAATAAACCAACATCTGATTCTTTTTAAACGGAAAGTTTCTCCTCTTGAATACTTTCATTATTTTAGGATGTGAATTACAACCATTTGTTATTTCCATTAAATAACCCAACTTTTCTAGTTTCTTAGTTGAACAGCCCAGCAGACTTAATTACATTTAAAGCTGACTTTTGGTTGGGAAGCTGCACCCTGCCTGGGATAGAAGCTGAGAGTTTAGCTGGGTCTTGATATGCATTAGCTTGCTAATCAATCACTCTGCTGTCCGCATGTTGTAACACAGGGTGGTTGGTTTTGTAACTCACGTGAAAAAGAACGGAGCTGGATCCATGCAACACCCAGTGGATTCTTAAATTGTTAATTTTTGGATTTGGTTCTTACTTTGGCAATGATTATACAAATAAACAAGCATGACTGAAATTAATTTATTGCATTCAAGAGACATCTGTAATTCTGTACTTACTTGCCGAGGAAAGAATTAAACGATTTCAGCTTTGACTATTTTGCTCTTTATTCCAGCTCAACAAACCTTGCCTTCCCAAATTACTCAGATCCTCTCTTCCAGCTGATAGGAAAACAAAGACATTCATAATTGAGCCTTTGTATTTCTAAATAATTCGCATAAAAGACACAAGGATGACATTAAAGTGTCATGGAAGGACAAAGTTAGAGACAGATTCAGGGCTAAGTCTTCCTGCTTCAGTTAGAACTAAGGAGTCTGTGCCAAAGTATTGCAGCACACACTGTCAGCTCACGAATTGTGCTCCGATCCCTGTAGTTCCAAAACACAATGGTTGGAGTGCCAATCAGCTCCAAATATCCTGACTCCTGGGAGTCCCAATACAACTCAGCATCATTTAACTTCGTGTTGGTTTATCTTTCCTAGGTCAATTTCCTCTAATTTTCACAAAAGGAAAGAATATTTGTGACTGGAGAAATGCGAAAGATGCTGTCACTAAATTGCTTTTGTGCCTTCCATCTCATGGGTAAGGTTCTAGTTTAGCACTCTAAATCCAAGAGACAATTCAAATTTCTCTATCTCAGGTAGACTGAGGAGAGTCAAAAGAAATCCCCAAAGTCAATTGGAGTAGATGGCAGTCTTGGGTCAATACTAGGACTGGCTGATTCTTCTGATGTACTAAAAACACATTGGCCTGGAAAAAGAACTGACCATCAAAAGTCCTTAAGTCCCAATCCTGGGGGCAACGGGGTAGCTCAGTGGATTGAGAGCCAGGCCTAGAGACGGGAGGTCCTAGGTTCAAATCCGGCCTCAGACACTTCCCAGCTGTGTGACCCTGGGCAAGTCACTTGACCCCCATTGCCCACCCTTACCACTCTTCCATCTATAAGTCAATACACAGAAGTTAAGGGTTTAAAATTTTAAAAAAAGTCCCAATCTTGATACTTATTATCTGTGTAACCCTGGAAAAGTCATTCAACTGAGTCACCGTTTCCTAATCTGATTAATAATGATAATGGAACCTCTTTTTACTTCTAATCACAGAACTGTGGGAATAAAACATGATAGTAAACTATAAAATGGTAGGCAAATAAGTTATTATTAATAATACTTTGAATTTCTTACATTTTTCAGTGTTCTGTTGCTGATTCAGTTAAGGGTCAGAAATCACCAGCTGCCCAGTGGTCTCTTTGGGATCCACTGACTAACCCAACTTCTTTTCCTTCAGCATTTTTCACTAGTTGATCCCCATGTTTGTAGTTTTATTCCTCCTCATCTTTGTCTCCTGAATTCCTTCAAGTTCTAGTTAGAATCTCTCCTTGTTCAAGAGGTTTTCCTAACACCGCTTAAAGTTAGAGCCCTTCCTCTGTCAATTATCACCAATTTATGCTATATTTATCTTGTATGTACATGGGCTTTTGCATGTGTCTCCCCCATTAGACTATGAGCTCCTTGAAGAAAGGGACTATCTTTTCCCTTTCTTCCTATGCCCAGTGCTTAGGACAGTGCCTGATATATAGTTTAACATTGACCACAAGGGTAAAAGGGAAAAGAAAGGGAAAGAATTTAAAAAGATAATGAAAGGATCAAAGGGAAAAGGAAACAAACAAAAAATCCATAACAAATGATCAAATGAATAATTAATTAATATATAAATGAAGAATAAGAAGGCTGACAATTCAACAACTCTTTATTAAGCACAGCACCACTTAATTTATTAAGCAAGGATTGTGTAAGACAATGGGTAACTTTTTTAAAAAAAGTTGAAGCTTTTGCCCCCATTGTTAAATAGAAATTACCATACTGAATTTCTCTTTAATGAACCAAAAATACAACCTATCTCTAACTTCTAATCTTAGAGAGTTTCCTAAGGTATGTAGAAATTGAATGACTTTGCTGTTTTGCTCATAATCATCTAAACAATGCAAGTCAGAGGCAAGATTTGAACCCAAATATTCCTGACTCTAAGTCTAGTTTTCTAGCCATTATGCTCTGCTGCCACTCTTCACTGGGGATACAAAGACAAAAATGAAACTTTCATAGTCCTTAATGGAATGTGAGCTAATGTGCTTCTCATTGGTACTACTGTCGTTTAGATTGCATTTTCCAAATTTGTTTTCATATGAAAGTTGGCAAACAAATATGAATATACTTCTGATCCCTTCTTTATGCAAGAAGCCAGCAACTCATTTGAAGAAAAATAATGACAAGTATGAAATATTGTCAATTTTTTTCCTTCCCTCTACAATTCCTCTGCTACATCATGTTGTTGTGATAGTTTAAGAATTTGCAATAAATATTAGGCTCTCAGAAACTTGTTTCCAAAGCATACAAAAAGTTCGTCTTTATGCACACTGTACAGATGACTTCTTCCTGGGCGACAGGAGCAATTTTCGATTTAGCAATAAGTTGTTTTGATTTGCAGTTCTCTTACTATTAGTGATTTGGAACAATATTCATATGGTTCTTAATGGCTTTCAGTTCTTCTGAGAACTGTTTGTTCATATACTTTGCCAGTTTCTCCATTGAGGAGTGACTCGGTCACACCTATTTGTATCAATTTTCTGTATACTTTGGATATCAGAATCTTACTAGAGATACTCAAAGCAAAGATTTTTTCCTCTCAATTAATAGTTTATTCTCCTATCCTAATTCACTGATACCATCCATGCAAAAATGTTGCAGTTTTTTTTTTTAAACCCTTACCTTCAGTCTTGGAGTCAATACCGTGTATTGGCTCCAAGGCAGAAGAGTGGTAAGGGTAGGTAATGGGGGTCAAGTGACTTGCCCAGGGTCACACAGCTGGGAAGTGTCTGAGGCCAGATTTGAACTTAGGACTTCCCGTCTCTAGGCCTGGTTCTCAATCCACTGAGCTACCCAGCTGCCCCTGTTGCAGTTTTTAAATTGTCTACTTTATCATTTGTGACCTTTATCCTTTAACTAATTATTCTTCTATTGGACACAGCTTTAACTCTATTTTCTTCCAGTGTTAAAAAACAACAACAAACAAACAAGCAAAAAACTGATTTGGTCTCTTTTATATTTAAGTCAAATGCCTCTTTGGAATTTGTGGTGCATGATATAATCCTAATTTGTTTTTTTGCCAAACATCTTTCTAGTGCTCCTATCAATTCCTGTCAAATAGAGTTTATGCTCTCAGGTATATGAAACATCTCATTATTAATGATTTTGATTATTTCTGATTTTTCTTCTAGATTGTTCCACTGAACTCCCTTTCTTTTTTAAACCAGGCTCAACTACTTTTGATAACAACTACCTTACCCTATAATTTGTCTGTAAATGTTTCCCTTACAGTCATATTTCTTAAAATTGGTGTTTCCTTTGAGATTTTAGACCATTTGTTCATCTACATAAATGCAATTATTTTGTCTAGCTCTATTAAATACACTGTTCCCCTCGGGTATAGCATGAATTCTATAAATGAATTTAGATAATACCATCATTTTTATTATTTTGGAAGAGCCCAACTCTAAGCAATGATTATGCCTCCAATTAAAGTACTTAATACTTTAATTGCAAATGTTCTTCATTTTTAAAAGAGTGCTTCATAATTGTACTTATAAATTTTGAGTGTGTCTTAGTAGATTTTTTCCAAATATTTTATACTATGATTATTGTGATTTTTTGAAATACTGTATATTGTTTGATATTGATCTTAAAGTGATAGCACTCTAAAACAGAGTCACTTAGACTAAATGGTCCTAATGACCACAAACATAAAGCAATGACAGATAGCCTGTACTTTGCCACTTTTCTGACTCATTCTGATCCTATGTTAAGGATATAAATGAATGAGCAGGGCTCCTCACTAGAGAAGGCTCCTGGCATGCTTGATATCTACCAGAAAAGAAGATAGACTAAAGAATCTCTTGAATTTAGAACTCTTGGGTGTTCTAAGCTTCAGGAGGGCTAAGCTGATCAGGTATCCGCAATGAGTTTAGCATTGATGTGGTAATGTTGGGGAAACAGAAAAGGGTAAATCAGATATCTTAAGTCAGAAATGTAGTAGATCAAAGCTCCTGTACCAATGAATCAGAGTGGAATTTCATATCCACTAGCCCTAACACTTCCAGCTTAGGCAAGTTATGGAGATTCAGTCTTAAGAAAAGAAAAAAAAGAATAAAGCCCTAGTGATGGAGCCAGGAGATATGGCTTTTATTTCAATTCCCATCAATATGTTGGTAAGTGATGCTGGTTGTTTTTTGTCTCTGTACTTTCTTTGTCTGAAGTGAAAAGAATATTTATAAGCAATTAATGTTTGGTGTGTGACCAAATAAAAGACAGAGTAATGTGTTGGTTTTTAAAATTCTTATCTTCTGCCTTAGTATCAATTCTAAGACTGAAGAGCAGCAAAAGCTAGGCAGTTGAAGTTAAATGATTTGCCCAGGGTCACATAGCTAGGAAGTGTCTGAATCCAGATTTGAACCCAGGTCCTCCCAACTCCAGATTTGGTGTTCTATCCACTGTGTTACCTAGTTATCCTAATATGGTGGTATTTCAAAATGATCACTTTTGTAATATTAATGAATTTTGTACATTTTTACTCATTTAGTAGATAGAGAACTAGTCTCAAAGCCTAGGAGGTCCTGGGTTCAAGTCCTACCTCTGACACATACTGTCTGTGTAGCCCTAGGCACGTCATTTAATTTCTTATTATTCTAGACAATTCTCTATGACAATAACTTGCAAATGTAGCAGCCTATATTGATAAAGTTTCTTTACCTGAGAGAGTTCCCTATACTAATGAAATCACTAATGTTACTTATTTATAAGTATATTTATAAAATCTGTTAAATGACTAGGCACATAGCAGTAGATTTATTGCTGGAAGATACTTTGGAGATTATCCTTTCCAAAACACCAATTTTACAGAGGAAACTAAGGTCCCCAGCTACTTAGTGGTTCACTCAAGGTCACATAGGTAGCATGTGGGAGGGTAAATGGCAAATTCAGGGAGTCTGATTCAAAGTCCAGTGTTCTTTCCACTAGAGGGGACACATTCAATGAAGCAATCAATGTTTGATTGTCAACTATAGTACTTACTTCACAGTGTTATTGTAAGGCTTAGAAAAGATAACATATGTAAAGTTCTTTATAACATCAAAGTGCCATATGTGTATAGCAAAAAAGAGGCAGCTAGAAGACTGAACTTGGAGTCAAGAAGAAAGACAAAGGATCAAATTTTTCTTCTCATATACTCCTCTCTGCCATCTTGGACCAATCATTTAAACTCTTTGTTCTCCAGACAATTCTCTAGAGTCATAGGTTACAAATTAAATTAGCAGAGGGAGATTTCATAGCAGAAGTACCCACATAATTATGGAATTGCTGGTCTGGATCTCTCAAAATTGCTGTTGTTGTTATTTTATTTTTAATTTGTTTCAGTAGATTTAAGATAGAAAAAAGACAAGTTGCTATTCTATTATTCTATAGACTGCAGAACTAATGGATAAAATTAGTCAATATTTATTAAGTATCTACTAAGTGCTACATGCTGGGCGGCACAAAGACAAAAGTCCTTATACTCTGAGAGCTTGCATTTTATCACTGGAGAAAACAGGATAACATATTAATATGTAAAATAGATGATTTGGTAAGGGAGGGAGAATCAGGAAAGACTTTCTCTAGGTGACATTTGAGATGATTCTTGAAGGAATTCAGGGATTCAATGAGGCAGGGGTGGATGTAGGTACATTCCAGGAACAGGAAACAGACAGTACAAAGATATGGAGATGAGCAACATTGTTTATTTTTTACCAGTTCTGTGATTTCATTTGTATAGGAAACACTCAATGAAGAACTCCTTCTACCAATGCAGATCAATGCTTTCTCTTCCACTCCTAGCCTCACAGTATTGCCTGGAGTGCAGAGAGGTGTAATCATTTGCCTAAGGTCACATAGAAAGTATGTGTCAGAGAAGGAGACGGAATCCAGATCTTCCCAGTTTAGAGAACAGTTCTCTCTTTGCTATGCCAGAAATGACTACTTTTTGTAATTGAATGCACTAGGATATAAACTCACATTGTTATTATTATTTATCTCATTCTCATCTTTTTCAATGGAATGAAGAAAGACAGAAGTGACCTAGAACAAGTTGTTTACCTGCTATTATTCTTTTTAATGTTCTATGGGTAAATAAGTTAATTGCTTTTTGTAATTGGATTAAAACACTGGGACTTCAGCTCATCTTCTGTAGGCTTACTGAAAGCATCATCTGGATCACTCTAGATGAAATGATGGGCCTCTAGTTATTTCAGCTTATTCCCACTTGATTTTGATTTTTTTCTGCTAGACCTCTCCATTAAATTTTTTTTTCATTCTGCGTAGCTAGGAGAACATGAGTATATATAAATGGCAATATTTATGAAAAACATTCTTAAATGTTTATGGAATTACATCCAGGTAATTGGGGGCAGCAGTTCTATTTGTAACCATTATCTGGTTCCATTCAGACTCACTTATTGGATCAATTAATCAACAATTATTTATTAAGCCCTTATTACTGGCCAGGCACTTTACCAATTACTGGAGATACAAAGAAAAAAAATAAAAAAAGACCTTGCCCTCAGTGAGCTTACCTTCTAAAGGGATAGACAAAATGCATATAAATAGGAACATTCAAGATATATACAGAGTGAATGGAAGATATCCAGAGGGGCAAATAAAAGTGTCCTGTAAAATATGACATTTGGATTGAGTTTGAAGGAAGCCAGTGATTCTAAGAGACAAAGGTGAGGAGGGAGAGTATCTTGGACTTGAGGGACAACCAAAACAAAGAGACATAAAAGAAAAAGAGTACCATGAGTTAGGTACTATAAGGAGGCTAGCATGGGTGTACCATCGACTTTGTGGAAGGCAGTAATGTGTGAGAAAATGGAAAATACAGGATAGGGACAGATTACAAAGAATTACAAATGCCAAATAGGGGAGTTTATATTTGATTCAAGAGATAATAAAGAACTACTGCAATTTATTGTGTACGGAGAGGCTGACATGGTCAAACCATGCTATAGGAAAATCACTTTTTTGTGGAGCTGTGAAGAAGATGAAAAGAAGGAAACAAACACTTATTAAGTGCCCACTCTGTGCCAGGCACATTTTGTAAATATTTCATTTGATCCTCAAAATGATCCTGTAAGACAAGTGTTATTATGACTCCCATTTTACACTTGAGCAAACTAAGACAAATAGAGGTCGAGTGACTTTACTAGTATCACATAGCTACTAAGTCTTCTAGGATGAATTTGAACTCAAGCCTTCCTAACTTCAGGTACTCATTGTACCTAGCTGCCTGAACTTTTGTTTTGTAGCAGGGAGAAACCTAACATAGGGATATCAGTCAGAAGACTATTTAATACAGTGATGAGAGGTTAATAGGGGAGAGGTAATGCAGGCTGAAACTAAGATGGTGACTGTGTGAGCAGAGAAAGGGGGAATGAATATGAAAGATGGTGTGAGAGAAGAAATAGCAAGCTTTTGGCAACTTCTTGGATATATGGTGTGAATGAAGATGAGGATTCAAGGACGACATTGAGGCTGTTATCCTGATCACTGGAAGAATGATGGTGACCTCAATAGTAACCTGAGAATATTGATCAATATTCTCCTTCTTATATTTGACTATGAAGTGTTAATATATCCACAGCAGTTTTAAAGCGACAGTTCTTATATTTCCTTGATATGATATAGATCATTATTATGGTCCATTTTATAGTTCCAAAACTATAAGTTAATTGTATGTTGAGATTGGGATTATGTAAGCATCAATTGCTTTAAATGTGTTCTTCCTTTTGAGTTCCATTTTCAAGATGACAATAATTTGTTTAACATGGACAGCCACAGTTTATTTATGGACAATTTTATTCTTGATGTGTCTTGCCTACAGGAAGAGAAGGCATTTGTAAGTATTGCCTGCATCTTTTGTTTCAAGTTGAGCTCTATATTTAAGTTCAAAGTCTTCCATCTCTATCTTTCTTTGGATTACATTAAGAACTTTACATTTACCAAGTCCTCATGACATTTTTATATCATTGGAGACAGATTCCACATGATGAAGAAGCTGTTTAATGTATTTTTTGGTGGAGGTATATAACTATAGTTATTGTTATTTCCTATAGCCTTTTGATGTAGATCAGAGTCAGCATTATTACTTTAAAATTTTTGTATCAAAGGATGGCCAAAACCTTGAGTGTTTGTGGTATAGCTGGGTTTAGAACTTCAGCCCTGAAGTATTTCATCTTTTTCTTAATCAAGAAACATGGTGAGGGCAAATTTTAAAACAGTAGAAGTATCACAAATATTCTTTCTTCCTCTACCTTTTAGGATAGGTTTTTTTGTTCCAGATGTGATTACATTATTCTTGGTATAGAAACTATCTCTGTTGATAGAAATCAGCAACACGTCTATGAGGGTTCCCCGAGGCACTGAGAAGTCAGACTTACTCATGGTCATAGAAACTGATATGGGTCAGAGGCAGCAGGTCTTCATAACTTCAGAACTAGCTCTTTAACCGCTGTGCTAAATTGCCTCTTAGGAGAGACAAAAGAGAGGGGGGCAAATTATCTAATTCTGGCATGCTATTTTCCTGTGGGATGGCTTGGTACGGTGGAAAGAATTTTGGATTTTGGAATCAAAGGACCTAAGTTTTAATCTTGGTTCTCTGAAAACTACCCATATAACTTTGAACAAGTAATTTCACCTCTTGGCCTAAGTTTCCTTATCTATAAAATGAGGGTGTTGGACTAGAAAAGCCTCAAGAACTCCTCTACTTCTAAACTTATGATCCTAGGATTAGGTAAAGTAGGTTCAAGGGTGGGGAAAAAAAGGTTAAAGGGGCCTGGGCCTCCCAGCCCACCAGCCACCAGCATAAAAACAAAATCCAAAACTCCATAAATTATCTCCAGGTTCCTAAAGCTTGCCTCAAAAAGGAGAGAGGCCCAGGAGTCTTTCCACTACAGCTGTTCTAAGCATATTGCCAGCCAAATACAAGGAAACTTGGAAGAAGTTCAGTGTCTTCATAGTAAACTCCAATAGAGCTGGTCATGTCTGTCTGTGAACTATCCCTTCATTTTTCACAGGGAACAGGAGTTGCATGGGGAGGCCTTGCAACTGAGAACTGTGCTTTAATGGTTGTAGGTCTGCAAATTATTTCTAAAGGATTATTGATAATACAGGTTTGGTATACATAACAGATTTCTACCAAGTAAATTACCAGGATGAGCATCTGGCACAAAATAAATTAAAGTACAAAAAAAAGAAAGAAAAGAAAACTTAGAATAAGTACTAGCAAAATACTCATTTCCCTTCCCACTCCTTTCTCAGATGAATGACTTAAATGTGTTTTTCTTTAACTTCCTTGGGGGCTTATATCTCTAATTTTTCCAAGGTCTACACATTCAAAACCACAGCACAGATTCATGGACTCCATAGAATCATAGACTACTTGGGAGGGAAGAAACTTTGGAGATAATTGAGTCTACCTCCTGATTGAACAGATATGCAAAGGGAACATGGGGATAAATATGGTAGAGGCTGCAATAACTGCCTTTGAAGATTATGCAAAATTTATGCATGCTGCTGCCTTCAATAAAATCTAGAACCTACCTTCCTTGAAAACTGCATTTAAATAAAAATATTTGCAAGCAAAAACAAAACAAAATAAAAACTGGAGATGGAAGGAACTTGACAACAATAAGGACCACAGTTAGAACTGAAACCCTAATCTTGTGTTTCCCAAGCCTTAGCATAGAATTATATATTTAGATCTGAAAGGGACCAAAAAGATCTAGTTCACTTTCATGTTTACAAATAAAGAACATGAGACCCAAAGAGTTTAACCTGGGAATAAGTAGAACTCAGATTTGAATGGAGGTCTTTGGACTCAAAATCCATTGCATTTTTTTCCTTCATCTCCTTACCTGTCTAGAGAGAGTGTGTTCCAAAGGCAAAAATAATGCAGAAATGTTTCTTAATAGCCCAGAATATCCATGGACCCATCATAAATACACATACATCATTTTGTTACCCTGGCTGCCAAGAGGAGAAAAAAAAGAGGGCAGAGAGATAATAGACAACCTTTTGAAGTGATCACATTCTTTTAGGAAAGTTTCTCCTTGAAAAGGAGAAAAAAGACATACAGATTCTAAGAACACTAGTTTAACATTATCGGGGTCAGATTCTACGAAAAGAAAAGCAAACCAATAAATGTTTTACATAGGGACCTCTGAGCCACCCTACAAGCTCAGAACTGTTCTGCCTACCCCAATTTCATGGTGAGATCATCTCAAGAAGTCAGCCATCACATTATCTCCATCAACAAATAAGCATATGCTAATCTATTCTTGGTTCTCCCCTAACATGGCTGCTAAGCTGTCCTTTGCTGTCCTCTGCTGGTGTCTTCTCCAAGCTGTAGCAAATCCAGGAGTGCCTCCCTTGGTTTGGCCAGTAGTATTGGCTCTTCCCTCTCTCTCTCTCTCTCTCTCTCTCTCTCTCTCTCTCTCTCTCTCTCTCTCACACACACACACACACACACACACACACACACATCCCTAAAGTATGTTTACTCCTAGAGTCTGCCTTCAGTGTTTCCAAAATACCTTAGGAAGGTCAGAATCCTCTCTATAACTGAGTAGACCAATGGGGATTCTGAAAACCAAGATCAACCGAAACCTCATCCCTGTGAAGTTGTATTTTTAGACTAGCTTAACTAGTCTATATCTGTCACTACCTGTCTAACTAGCACAAAGTACTCATAGACTCTGACATTTGAAGGGAGGAAGTTGTAATGCAAAACATACACTCTCTTACTTCTACATAACCTTCCTAGTTTTTCCCCTTAAATTAGGATTAAACTAGCTGCTACAATGAGCAAGTGATGCCAGTGGCACTTTTTATAACCTGTCCAAAGATTTTACAAGAAATCACAATAGTTCTAGTCGAAGGCAGTCCTCCTCCTACCCCAGAAGATTCATTTTATTTGGAGTCAGAGGACCTGCTACTTACTATTTCCATGACCTTGGTTAGCTACTTTATTGCATAAATTTAGAATTGGAAGGGACTGTTTAGATCACCTAATCTCATTTTTTCCGATTAGTTAACTGAGGACCAGAGAAGGTAAGTGACTTTGCCAATGTCATACTAGTAAGTGCCAGAGCCAGCTTATAAAACCATATTGTCTGACTTTAAATATGACAGTCTTTCCAACTTTATATCTCTGGGTCTCAGTTTCCTTATATGTAAAATGAGAGTGTTGGAATAGATGGTATCTGAGGTCCCTTCCAGGTCTAGAGCTATGATCCCATATGAAATAATCCTGTGCTAACATGAAAGTTTCAATGTGTATTAGCATAGAAGAAAACTCTATAGGAAAGATTTACCAAAGAGAATTATTGCAAAGATTGCAGTTGTTTCGAAACCTGTTCTCCACACTGTGTGTTCCTATAGGAATGAACTGCAAACATTGAGAGACGTCATTACTTTCTCTGGTGTGTCTAACTTCTGGGAATTTTTATTCGCAATGGTTGCAATTCTGGCAGCATATCTCATAACAAGGTTAAAGCTTCTGCAGTCTCTCAAAAACAAACAAAACAAAGACTATTTTCATGAACCATGCTGACCGAGAAACTTGCAACCATTTTGGTTTCAAGGTCAGTTTGAATTGATCTAGCCACTGATTAGTATTCCCCATGTGCTCTGAATCCAGTAAGCAGGCACTTCTAACTTTCACTAGGAACAGAAGGGTGATGCTTTGGGCATGTGCATACTAACAGCATGTGTCACTGTGCAAATGTACATTTCTCAGTTTTAATTATATTCATATATAATTAGGGTAGTTTTTTTAAAGTTTGGTGAACTTCTAAAGCATATTAATTATAATATATGGCTATTCTTTATGATTTAAAAGGGACTATATTGTCATTATCTCACTAAGTCTAGCAATAACTCTATGAGTTGTTTTACAAATGTTATTTCTGTTTTACGGATGAAGAAACTGAGGCTGACCTCTCTATGGTTAAAGGACTAACTAGTAAGAGTTGTGAGGTGGAAATCATACCAAGATATCTCCTTGCTGTAGATTCCTTATATTTTCTATTATACTAAGAGTTTCTAGCCACATATCAGTCTCTGAGGAAGGTTTCTGAAGTACTTATAGCAATCCATTTGTTGTACCCTTTAGAAGTTTACTGGACTCTTGAATGAATATGGCACTATCATTTATTAGGGATTCTGTTTTGACATTTATAATTTTATCTTTGTAAAAAATAAAATCATGAGATAACTATTCAAAATATAACAATAAATTGGTCTTGTGCCTTAAATGCCAGCTTCATTCTTTGAATTATGGTTTGTTTCTTTTTATGTGGTTGTAGGCTATAGTAAAATCAGAATTAAAAGTTATTTCATGTATCTGCTATAGATACTTCTTATGTTATACTTCAGGACTTCTAGGGTCTATAGCAGTGATGGAGAACCTTTTAGAAACAGAGTGAGGTGCCCTCCCCCCACCTCACCCACCAGACCCACTGCTGTACCCCTCCCCTGAGTGCCAGGTGTACCCTGGCCCCCAGTCCTCCACACACACAGGGGAGAGAAAGAGTGCTCCCATTGAGCTGCTGAGTGAAGAGGTGAGGGAAATGAGGAATGTCCTCAGTGAGTGTAGAGAGGGGGAGGGGAGTGGCCCAAGCACTCTGCTTCCCTCTAGCTCTACCACCTGTGAGCTGCCCACCTTGCCCCCTATGCACTTCCATTGGGCTGCTGGGTAGGGGAGGGGGAATGTGAAAAATGTTGTTAGGCACAGTGGAGAGGGAGAGGGGAGCAGCTCCTCCTGAGTCCCTCTGCCTTTCTAATAAAGAAATCTTAGGGGGAAGAGGGGGTGGTGGAAAAGGCAGCCAAGCACCCATAGAGAGTGCTCTGTGTGCCATATTTGGCACCCATGCCATAGGTTCACCATCCTTGGTCTATGGTTTCAGTGGTGTGGTTGCAACCCATCTATAACTTAATAGATAATTGTCATGTTAGTTGGCTTAAAAATACATTATCCTGTGGTAGTTAAGCTTTCTCTACATGGCTAGGTGATTAGACTATCTCTAAATTTGAATAGTAAATATAGTATGTTAATGTATGTGTACATAAATATTTTCAGGTCTGATTCTCACAAATGAAGACCTCGGATGTACCCTTTACCCTAGAGCTCCTCACTTTGATTGGAGGTAGAGATCTCCTCCCAGAACCTCTATTTAAGGAGGGTGTTCAGGCTAGCCATCTCTTCATTTCCCATCAGACTGAACTTCTCTGGATTTCTTCACCATGCCCCAAATCTTGGTGCCTTTCCTCTTACTTCTCCCTTTTCAGCTTAATATTTTGTGTTGACTTTCTCACTAGAAAATAATATCCTTGAAGGTTGAAACTGTTGTTTTTTTGTTTTGGGTTTTTTTTTTTTGCTTGTATTTGTATTTCTGGTGTTCAGTACAATCCCTGGAACATAACAAGTGTTTAATAAATGTTTATTGCCTGATTGACTATTCAAGCTTTTGTTTGCAAGCAATTAAAATTTTTTTATTACCATGAGGCAAGCCAATAGGAAGCTGTCAAAGGATACCTGTGCATACTCTGGAGAAAGGAGGGAAAAAATCTTTTTTCTTTACCATTTCCTATACACTCTAATAAGTTACTAAGTCCTATTGAATGGTATTTCCTCAACATTTATCACATGTTTGCTCTTCCTCATTTCCACTTCTAGTTCTCTAATATGTGTTCTCATGATCATCTTCTTGGATAATTACAATATTCCCTAACACATCTTTTTTTTTTAAATCCTCACCTTCTTCCAAGGCAGAAGAATGGTAAGGGCTAGGTATTGGGGGTCAAGTGACTTGCCCAAGGTCACACAGCTAGGAAGTATTTGAGACCAGAGTTGAACCTAGGACCTCCTGTCTCTAGGTCTGGCTCTCAACCCACTAAGCCACCCAGCTTCCCCCTCTAACACATCTTTCTGCTTCCACTCTCCCCTCTGCTGCTAAACTAAATTTTCATATGTTTAAATGTTAGAATCATACTTAATACATACCCTACAGAATAAAAGGTGCTCAAAGACGAGAGGCATCTCTGAGTCCATATAGTACAACATATATGTAAGGAGAAATTCCCTCTACAATATACCCAAATAATGGTTATAGTTTTTTTCTTGAAGCCCACCAACAAGGGGTAGCCCACTATCTCCCAAGGCAGCTTGTTCCACTTTTAGATAACTTTAATTGTTAGGAAGTTCCCTCCTCACAGCAGGACTGAATCTATCTTTTCTAAACTTTTAGCTAAGTATGGTGATATATGACTGTAATGACTGCTACTGCAGAGCCTAAGGCTGGTGGTAGATCACTTGAGCTTGGGAGTTCTGAACCACATTAGGACTAAAACTCTGAATTTGTACTAATTCCAGTATCAAAATGGTGATCCTTACCCAAGAGTAAGCATCCATTAGACCAGAGATGGTGAACGTTTTAGTGACCAAGTGCCCAAATGCACCCTCATGCTACATGTGAGCTGCCCTCTTACCCCAGAAAGGAGAAGAAGGAAATGTCTGCTGGACAGAGGGGCAGGTAGAATAAAAAATATCCTCAGGAGTGGTAGAGAGGGAGAAGGGCAGCTCCCTTCAGTATGTGTGCCATAGATTTGCCAACATGACACCAGACCCTCTAAGGAGTCAGCCCAAAATAGAAACAGCAAACCAAAGCAACTATGATGATCAGCAGTGGAATTGTACCTGTGAGTAGACACTGCACTTATATCTTGGGGAAACAAAGAAAAAAGTAAGAAAAGAAGGAAAAAAGGAAGGAAGGGAGGGAAGAAAAGAAAACTTTTCCCCATTCTGTGTTGACCAGAATTACAGATAATTCTTTCATCATGGTCTATTCAGGGAGAACTATAACCTCCCTGGTCTTGAATATTATTCCTTCTATAATAGACCCTAATTGAAATAGGTTTCTTGGCTATCAGATCACACCAATGATTCCTATTGAGTTTATAGTCCACAAAACCTCTAGATCTTTTCAGACTAACTTCTGTCTAGCCATTCCTTTGCCACATTCTATTTGTGAAGTTAATTTTTAAAACTCTGTATAAGACTTTATGTTTATGACCATCAAATTTTATTAGATCCAGCCCAATGTTCTAGCTCAAGACCTTATTGAATCCTGACTCATCTGGTGTATCAGTTCTCCCTGGCAGCTTTGTTTTACCTACAAATTTTATGACTTTGCCAGGAAAAAAATGAATGGACCTCTGAGTGGCATGAATAATGTGATTTCATAGCTAAAACAACAACAAACCATTTTTATTTTCCTTAGTTTCTTCACCAGTCCTCTACTCATTCTGAGCCTTTAGCACTCCTGACACTATCCTTACAGTGCCAAGTAATGGTTTTTGTATTCACCTTCTGTTTCTTCCCCTTGCTTCTATATGTGACTTTTGAAAATTTAAGTCTTTTGGTGAGGTCCCTGCACATCCTTATCAGTCTCTTTAGATAGCTACCAATTTTGCTCATCAGAATTGTTTCTCCTTTTTGCCTTCAGAGTTTCATTCTTGAGAATTTCCCACATGTTCTTAGCTGATTTCTATCATAGGATTTTAGTCCATGGTATCCTGGGTATCCCCTGGGGTGAGAGGGACCAAAGAGGAGAGAAAGGGAGAAAGGATGAACTCTGGAAGATATCTGATAATTAAAATCCCCTGTCACTATTCTATCTTACATTGCTCCTCTCTTCTGTGCCCAAACTCCTAGAAAAAACTAAACTATATTTATTCTACTTTCTCTCTTTTCACTCACTTCTCAGCCCTTTGCAGTGTAGACTCTGGGTTCATAATTCCACCAATGATGTCTTAATTGTCAGGTTCCTTGGCCTTTTCTTAGAAATGATCCTACTTAACCTCTCTTTAGTATTTAATATATTATTGGCTATCTCTCTTTCTCTCTGGGCTTCTATTTATTTCTTCTGTCTGTCTTGCAACTCTGTCTCTTATTTTTTGCTGAATGATCACCCATGCCCCATGCTTTAACTTTAGGTGTGTCCTAATATCTTTACAGTTAGATGGAGCAGTGTATAGAGTGCTGGACCTAGAATCAGAAAGACTCAAATTCTTGAGTTTAAATCTGGCTTCAGATGCTTACCAGCTATGTGACCCTAGGCAAGTCCTTTAACTCTGTTTGCTTCAATTTTTTCATATGTAAAATAAGCTGGAAAAGGAGATGGCAAACCACTCCAGTATCTTGCAAGAAAATTCTTAACGAAGAGTCAGACACAACTGAACAAGAAGGCTATATCCTAGGCCTTCTTTTCCTTTCTGTTCTTCCATTTCTCAATGACCTTCTTACCTTTCAGGAATAAGATTACCATTTCTCATCATGCAGATGACTTTTAGACATGCATATTCATAACTGCCCTCTCCACTAGATTCTAGTCTTGCAATCTCTAATTGCCTATTAGATGTGTCCTAGAAATATGTCAAACTTAATATGTTTAATTCAGAAAGAATTGTCTTTCTCCTGACACCCAACCCCTTTTCTTCCCACTTCTCTCTTTCTGTCTAAGAATCTACTATCCTTCTAGTCACTCAAGTTTGAGACCTCAGAATTATCCTAAACTCTTCATTTTCATATCCTATCACTATAGCATATACCTTAACATCATCTTTTATATTGATCTCCTGTCAACTCACATAGCCACTCTCCTAATTCAAGCCCTCATCCCTCTTCCTCTTTGACTTTTGCAACAGCCTCCTAATTGGTCTCCATGCCTCACTTCTCTTGCCACTCCATTCCATCCTTTTGAAGCAAGGCTTGCCTCCCCTGCTCAAAAAGCTCTAGTAGCTCCACATTACATTAAGTAAGAAATATAAACTCTGTTGTTTGGAATTTAAAATCCTACATAACCTAAATTCAGTTTTTTTTTACCAGCTTCTTATATATTATTCTCCTTCATATACTTTCTGGTTCAGTCAAATTTAACTACTTTCTCTTCCTTATATTTAACATTTTGTCTTCATTTCCATTCCTTCACACGGGTTCTAGTTCCCATTAAAAAAAAACAAAACTCTGCTCTGCTCTGTCGCTTCCTCCTACATGAATTTGAAGCCTTTCATTACCCTGCCATCTACTAATGTCCCCTCCCCACAAGTTATTTTCTATTTACTTTATTTGTATGTGTCATTTTCTTTGATGGGATGTAAACTCCTGGAAAACGGGTACTGTTTCATTTTTACCATACTGCCAGTGCAGCTAGGCTATTCAGTGGATAGAGGGTTAGTGATGGTGTTAGAAAGCCCTGAGTTCAAATGGGATGATGACAGCCTCCTGCCTATGTGCCTATGGGCAAAACACAACTTCTATCTCAGTTTCCCTATCTGTAAAACAGGGATAAAAATAACACCTATCTCCCAGTGTTCTGTGGATAAAATTTATTTATACAGTGCTCTGCAAATTTTAAAGTGCTAATAAAACTACTAGCAATTGGAGTAGTAGTAGTGATACTCTGTACAGTGCCTGGCAAGAGTAGTTGCTTAAGAAAATACTTGTTAATTGATTGATTGTGATGCATTCTAAACTCATTTATTTCTTCTTTTTGTTCTTGGTCCATAATATGTTTTGATGACAGCATTGCTTTTTTTATTGCCTCTAATTTGTCTTCCAACAAATGCTCTCCATGGTGCTTCCTCTCTTACATTACTGCATTTCCTCTCATGAATATATCTTCTAAGTACTATATGCTACTGTAGCTCTCTTTATCCCCCTTCCCCCCACCACACACACACGCACACCTTTCATTCTCCTATTTCTTTTGAATATATCCTTCCATAACCACATTCCAGTCATATTTCCGATCCCTTTTTGTCTTAATGATCAAATTTTCCTCTCCTCCTCACATTAAGATCTCTTTTCCATCTTACTTCTTAGCCACACTGCTTGTATATTTGTACTAAGACATCTGAAACCATAGGTTTTTGTATTTTTCCTTCAATGGAATTTTGGTTTTGTTGGCTATTATTCTTTTTCCTACATAAAAGCTAGCCTCTGGGGCATATGTTCTTAACCTTTTTTGGGTCATAGATCCTTTTGGCAGGCTCACAAAGCCTAAGTCCCCTTTCTTAAGAAAAAAATTTTAAATTCTTAGTTGAAAAGAAGACTACATTTCAGTTGGATCCTAGTGAAAATGAAGATGTAATTTTTCTCCATCCAAATTCACAGATTCCTCTGAAATCTATACAGGGACTTCTTTGGGGTTCATGGACTTCAGATAAGAACCTCTACTCTGGACTATGTAGTTTATAAGGAAACTAGAGGCAGTTTTCTCCCTCTAAATTCTTTTTCATTTTAAATAACCTTTTAATTAGATGTGCAGGACTCCAGGTAATGTATTCTTACTAGTCCTTGCTAGGTACACTCCATCCCTGGTCAGGAGCCTGTCATTCTTATATTTTAACATATTTATTATTTTTAAGGTAAAGTAATTCAACTCCTATTCTTAACCAACCATTAAATTCCTGATTTTACCTTTTATTTCTGAATTTGTCTTTGGTGGCCAAAGTGATAAAAACAAGTGAACAAAAAGTCCACTATGCCCACCTGCCACCCCTCTAGCTTTTAGTTCCTTGCCCATAAGTTTATAACATTTACTAGTGCTTTCAAATCTCTTTCCACCAGTATTATTTGTGTCTAAATAAATCACTAAAAGAGAATAGTAGTCTTCTCTTATGGCAGACATCAAGATCTTTACTGCATCATCTTAGCTACCTCCCCTGGGAAGAGAGCAGACCATCAGATTTCCACCTCTATGCTTTCTTTGTTTATTTTATTCTCTGTCTGCCTACAACATTATTTTGAAATGTTTGAACCCTTTCAGTTTTTTACACCTAACTCAAATGGCATTTCCTCCATGTAGTTTCCTCTTTATATTCCAAGGCAGTAATGATCTTTCTCCAGCAAACTTACATTGTATTTCTAATATATTATTGAACTTATTATATATATATACATATATATATGTGTGTGTGTGTGTGTGTGTGTGTGTGTGTGTGTGTGTGTGTGTGTNTATACATATATGTGTGTGTGTGTGTGTGTGTGTGTGTGTGTGTGTGTGTGTGTGTGTTATCTCCCTACTAGACTTTAAATCCAATGAGGAAAGGGAGCTTATTGAAACATTTTCTTTCTCCCTGCACCTACCATGTTGACCCAGTAGGTGCTTTGCTTAAGAAATGTTTGTTGAATTTAGCTGAATTTCTGGTTTCAAATCATATTTTGGCTGTTTTACATAGTGAGCTTTGTGCATCATTTTCATTATAGTTAATGGGAATTGGGCACATAATTCTATATACTTCACAATAAAAACTGGGCCCATAAAAATATCCTAATTAAAAAATTGTATCTTTTGTGGTTTTGCTCAGATGTTTTCTTTGTACCATAAACTAATATGCTTACTTAGAAAACACATTTCATTGTTTTTGAGTCATTTCCCCATCTTGATTTTATTAAACTTGAATTAAAATAAATAATTCTAAAAGCAAAGCTCTGTTTTATTCACTAGAAGTCAAACCAAAACCTTTGAAACTAAATAAAGTTATAGCTCAAAACCTTAAACAAATTGGAAACTTAAAAAAATGTTAAGGGTTTCTTCATGTCACATATAGATGGGTTATTTCAGCAGTGCAAAGTCATCTTTATCCCTTGATTTGTTGCTTTTGAGGTTGTCTGATCAATCTGATGTTAAATAACAAAGCAGTGGGTAATGAATCTAGCTTCTTACCCTGTGACTGGCCCCTTCCTGCCCACTTCTCACAGCCAATGGGCTGATGAGAATAAACAGTTCTCCACGGGGGATAATATCGAGACCATTGCCTATAGGGGGAAAATACTTTGGGTGAAAATATTTCAAAGTTTAATTCCTACCCACTTCTCCTACTGTCTACTCTAATACATACATATAATTGTGAATTTCGGAATAACAACCATAACCCAACAAAATGAAAACCCCATCACTTTGATAATGATCATGGTCCCCATTAGCTTTTGCTGACATCTCTGTTTTGAAGAAATATACCAGAATGGTGGAAGAAATTAAAGGAAAAATATTTTGCTTGAAAATTCATTGGTTCTGCTCACAAATTCTGACACAGTTTCAATAAATAATGTTTGGGATGTGATTTCCCTTCTCCTCCAGGACCAAATATAAAATCTCCTGGTGTTCAAAGTCTTCCATCAAACTGGTGCCCTCCTACCTTTTATGAGAGTTTATCTTCTGTATTTCTCCTAATGACTGTGATGATACACATGCACAAATATATCTCATACATCCTGCAGGATAGAAGATGTTCATATTAATTTGGTCCTATTATGGGGTGCTAACCCTATTGGGTTAAGTAGGAATGGAGCTTTTCTGGGCTAAAACAAGTGAAAACCTTTCTGATTAAGGAGAGCGAGATCTGAGGAGAGTGATCAGAGCTTCGTTACACAGAACACCAGTTGTAAGGAGTACTTTAGAATGATCTGAATTTAGAAGATGCTGAAAGAACATAAATTAGTACTTGAAATATTTCAGTAATCTAGAAACAACAAAGCTAAGCACCTAGTTCATAAAAATAGGAAATTAGCAAAAATGAGTTCTTCTCTTATTCTCTGCTCTTCTTCCTATACTGTGGTGGCAACCTCACAAGTTTTCTGAAGTCTCTATTTTACTTCCACAGTGCCTTGCTCCATAATCCCATCCAATGAGGTAACACTTGTTCAATTAATCAACATACATTTATTAAATATCTACAATGTTTTAGGTATGATACCAGTGATTCTCAAAGTGGGTCCCACCCCCCCCCCCCATGGGTGCTGCAGTGATCCAGGCAGGTGGTAATGGCCACAGGTGCATTTGGGGGCTGCGAATAACTGTAAGGGGGCAGTGATAATATGTGACAGGGGGCGCTAAGCAATATTTTTTCTGGAAAGGGGGAGGTAGGCCAAAAAAGTTTGAGAACCACTGTACTATATACTATGTGCTGGAGAGACAAATATAAAAGCAAAATAGCCTCTGCCCTCAAGAATTTTATATTCTATTTTTTTCACTGTTTAAGGAATTTTTATTAAAGCAAGAATTTTATAATCCAAATTATGTTTCCTTGCTCAGCTATCAATTCTGTTATCTAAAACAGTGGTGATAAGGAATCTTATATTCTATTAAGGAGAGATATCATGTTCACTGACAAATTCACACATGATATATGGAATATACAGTGAATGGGAAAAGATGCCAATACTTGGGGGTATCAGAAAAGAACTGTTTAAGGAAGAGGAAAATTATTCAGGTGATTAGTGGTAACTGCCATACATACAAAAATGTCCAATTATAGCTCTACACTGGTATCTTTAAAGTCAATTGAGGCTCTGAAGTTTTGCAATAATGTTTGGTTGCTGTTGATTTTAAAGAGATATCATCTTCTCATTATAAAATGATCCTATGACACCTGCCTGGGAGGTGCCATTTTGATATTGATCTTGCAAAGGATATTTCCTTTACCTATTTACTTATTATCCTGCATACACTCTGACTGGAGAGTCTAGAGTAATGAAGAGTATAAAAATTCTAAAATTTATTGGCTGTCTTTAACAATGAGCATTACTGGAATAGCTCAACACCTGGAGTACCATGTGGCAGATCAATCTATGTCTGGACCTAGAACCTAAGCGCAAAAGTTACTAAAATTAATGGATATATATATATATATATATATATCACAAAACTTTCTATATATATAAAACACACACACACATATATATACATACATATATGTATATATATAAATTTTTGTTATTAGATTCCAAAGTATAATATAGGAGTCGAGCTGACCAAAGGCTTTGGTGGATTTGCCAAGTTTGAATCACTTCTTAATTAACTCCAGCAGAAACTGCTGAGAAGCTCTCACAAAACTCAAATCTCTTCCAATCCTGCAGCAAACCTGAGCTGCAAATCCTTCCATCTCTGTAGCCAATCCTACAAGTGAAAATAATTGGTAGCATTTCCCTGTATATCTTTTAAAAGTCCAACACCTTTTACAGATTTCATATTTAAAAGTAAGCTGTGAAAACTATTACTAGTTTACAGATGACATAGTTGGATTTTTTAAAGATTGCTTTAGCAAAGTAGAAAGTGCCATTTAGGGACAGCTCAAGAGGAAGATTGTCTTTGTTTTTTAAAGTTTCTTACTTTAGATAGAACTACACCAGGCTGTAGCCTAAAATGTTAATCTTCTGGGGACTAGTAAAAATAAAGGTAATCTTCTTGAGCACAGCATATTGTTTGAATTACATAGAAATCTTTGGTGTAGCTATATAAATGAAAAACTACCAATTGCTTAACTTACTTTAAAACTAGACTGAGAATAAGATGTCAATTGGTGCCCCCATGTGGTTGTGATTATGCTATTCATTGAAAAGGAAAATACCTTCACGGAACACAAACTAGTGTTCATACAAAGTTTTTCCAGGTACTTGACATTGGGCTGCCTTCAAATCCCCTCTATAAGTTATTTATAAGTAAAAATCCTTGACTAAGTCCAAGGGCAAATTACCACATGCAGTATGCTAATACACATCACAAATTCAGACTCTTTTCCAATCTCATTGCAAACTTTGATTTGGTTCACTGAGTATCTTCATCTGGCTCCTGTATATTATACAAAAAAATAGAATTCATTAAAAAAAATCAAGCTACATGAGTTTATATTGAAATAAAATTATTCTAAATTATTAATTCTACCAGAATGCATTAAACACCTGCTATATAAGATCTTAAGTTTGGTACTTTGGGTACAAAGGTTTAAAAAAATGGCCTAGTTCCTACCCTTAAAGAATTTACATTCTTTTCATTTGTTTGTTTCAAAAATTAATGCTTTCTGGTTTTACATCATGGAAATTTCTGGTTATATTCTCTACTCTCTCTTGTGCCCTTCCCTACCCCAGACACCGAGTTTTCCCTTGTAATGAAGAAAAAGTGAAGTAAAAATCACCACCATAATGCCCAAGCCCAATAGCCATGTGACATTCTGCACCTATGAACCTTCATTTCTATAAGAAAAGAAGGTAGATATATATTTTTTCATCTCTTAAAAGAGATTACTTTCTACTAAGAAGAGAGGGCTGAAGTATAAGATATACAGAGAAAAACATTATTCAGAGTAAAATTATTTATAAAATATGTTATACCTGATGTGGCTAGTGTGCATAAGCCAAAGGAAAAAAATATAGAGACTAAGTCTTTTACCAGAAAGGACAAAGTCAAATCTAGAAATCAGTCCAAAGTAAAAGCAGCCCCTTATTTTAGAATATTCAATTTAGGGATAATCTGTTCATACAAATGGGCATTTGGATAATCTAGAGCTCTAGCCTAACTATACTTTGTCACCTAGTCCAGAACACATGGGAAGTGGATGACCTTAGAAAAGCAAGTTTTGGTCATGAAGCTATGTAGAGGTTAATTCTGTTATTCAGATATAGAGGATTAACAAATAATTAATTATCAGGCATTTTCCCCAACCCCACAAAGCTACTAAAAAAGGGGTGTTTAAGAAGACCTGAGTTCTCTAGCTGAAACCAAGAATGCATTTTCCCATAAAAGTAATTCTAAATAGTTGTAAACAGTAGTTGAAATAGCACTTTTAGGCCTTCTATGGTATGGGGAAGGGAAGAAAGGGCTGAATTAAAAAAATTCTTGCGCATTTAATAGGATTTCAGATTGTATATACTTTATTTTATTAATTTTAAATATTTGTCAATTTAAAAAATAGCAATATTAGGATTGGACTGCAGGTACATTATGATCAAGTAGGGTACTGTAATCTGACTTAGAAAACTGATCACTGCTTATTGCATTTTTTTCCCCTATGGGAAAATGTTTTCTGAGTTCCAAACTACTGACTTTCAACATTTTGAAACACATCCCATTTTTAAGTTGGAGAGCTGCTTGTACTTCCACTTTGGTCTATCCTAATAAGGGGGTAAGTACAATGGCAAACTTAATTCTGACTCTTCATATTACATAATTTTTTTCACATGAAAACAGATCATAGTAGGAACTGTTCTCGTTAGAAAATTATTATGGAGACAAGGAAAAGTAAGACACAAACTCAGAAGGGGACACTGAGATGAAAGCAAAGTATATGTAAAATTAAAAAAACAACAACAACCAGGAATTGGTCTCAGACCCTGGAAAAACTCAAAAAGGATTTCAAAAATAAAAAAAGAGAGGAATAGGAAAAATGGGGAAACAAAATGAAAGCAATACAAATAGAGGAAAAACATTGGGAAAGAAGGCACAAAAATATGGAAGAAAATTACACATTATAAAGCAAAATTGGCTAAATGGAAAAGGAGGTATAAAAATCCAAAGAAGAAAAGAATTTTCTTTAAAAAAAGCAGAATTAGCCAAATGGAAAAGAAGGTTCAGAAACTCACCAAAGAAAATAATCTCTTAAAAATTAGAATTAGGCAAATAAAAGCTAATGACTAAATGAGATACCAAGAAACAATAAAAACAAAATTAAACAATGAAAAAATAGAAGAAAATATGAAATATCTCATTGCAAAAACTGACCTGACATGATTTAAAAAAAAATAAAAATAAAAGTCAAGAGATGAAAAAGAGAATTGTACTGAGAGAAAAGGGAAGGAAGAAGTAGAAGGGGATAAATTATTTCACCTAAAAAGGTTCAAAACCCACTATTACAGTGGAAGAAGGATGAGGGTGATAATTGGAAATGCTTAAACTGTACTCTCATTGGAATTGGCTCAGAGAGGGATTAACCAGCCATACTCATTTAGAGTATAGAAACCTATCTTAACTTATGAAGAAGTGAGAGAGGAATAAGAAAAAGGAGAGGGTGAAGTAGGGGAGGTAGTACTTAAAAGCAAAACACTTGTGAGGAAAGAGTAAAAGGAGAGCAAAAGCAGCAACAGATAGAAAAATTCTATTTAAAATAACTCTAAATAACGTAAGATATAAGGGAATCTACTTACCAAAATAAATAAAAGAATTATATTAATACAATTACCAAATATTTGTCATACAAATAAAGTCAGATCTAAGTATTAGAAAAATAAGAAGGCCACACTAATAAAAATGACAGTTCTTCTTAAATCAATTTACTTATTCAGTGCCAATCGAAATAGCAAAAAATCATCTCATAGAACTAGAAAAAATATTAACAAAATTAATCTGGAATAACAAAAGATCAAGAATATCAAGGTAATTCATGAGATAAAGAATGTGAAGGAAGGTGATCTAGCAGTCCCAAATCTCAAATTGCACTATAAAGCAATAATTACCAAAATAATCTGGTACTGGCTAAGAAATAAAATGGTGAATCAATGGAAAAGATTAAATGCACAGTATACAATGGCAGATGACTATCTGTTGCTTGAGAAACTCAAAGATCCCAACTTTGGAGAAAAGAAGTGACTATTTGACAAAAACTGCTAGGAAAACTAGAAAACAATATGGCAGAAACTAGGCATAGACCACTATCTCACACCCTATATCAAGATAAAGTCAAAAGGGGTATATGATTTGGACATAAAGGGTGATAGTATAAGCAAATCAGAAGAGCATGGAATAGTTTTCCTGTCAGATCCATGGAGAAAGAAAGAATTTATCACCAAAAAAGAGATAAGAGAACATTACAAGATATAAAATACATAATTTTTATATTAAATCAAAAAGGTTTTGTACCAACAAAATCAATGTAACCAAGATTAGAAGGGAAATAACAAAATTAGAAAAAAATATTTACAGCAAAATTCTCTGATAAAGGCCTCATTTCTCAAATATGCACAGATTCAAAGAATACAAGGTCATTTCTCAATTCCCACCAATGATATTTTCAATTATAAAATGGGTAGCCTGGACCTCAATTCTATTTAACCACTAACTGTCATTAGCTTCATAGGTAGAATGAAAAATATATAAACTTATTCCCCAAACCTATCTCACAGGCATAATTTCCCTTCCCCATTTGCACCACCAGATTACTTGGGTGGGAAAGGGCATTAGGTTCATAGTTTAGCTCAATTCCTATAAAGCTTAGTCCTAGTTTCAAGAGGAACAACCCCATCACCCACCACATCCCACTCCTGCCCCACTCAAGTCCCAGGGATGTTGACTTCTCAGCCCTTCCCCAAAGGTTTGCTGGCCAATACAACATTCCACCCCACCTGCAATTCTGGCTCCAAAGTCTCCACTAGCACCTGAACACATGGACAAATGACACACATCAGGAACACTCCCAGGCCCACTTCTTGGAGCTAGGTTAAAAAAGAAGGGAAGGAGGAAGGTAGATCTTCTTCCTGATTCAATTCATGGAAGTTGACCAGAAGAGAATGCTTCTGTTTTGGTCTTAACAGTTTTATAGATATGACTTTTCTGGCTGTTTAGGCAATCAAAGGAGATATGTATCCCACCCCAACCTGGCACCATAGCAAGAGATAAAGAGAGCCTCAATTTAGGCAATCTGGGTCTACTCTAAATGTTCCCAGGGTACCTCCATGTTAGGTGATATGGGAATGCTCCAGATGCCTTAAAAATATTTAATCCCACAATCAATAGAAAAACAATAGAATTTTTGTGAATAAGGGAATAATATGGTCATGTCTATGCTTTAGGAAATTTGCTGTGTAGAGGATGAATGGGACAGGGAAAGACTCAAGGGAGTAAGATCGATTAGGAAATGACTTCAGTAATATTGAAAAAGGACAATGAGGGCCTGAGGTAGGGTGGTGGATATATGAGTTGAGTGAAAGAGGTCACTTGATATTATTTAGTGTAATGCCATGACTGGGGTGGGGGGAAAGGAAGAGGTTATACCATGATTCTTTAGGAGACAATAGACTCCGCTGTAGAGGTCATTGCTATAGAGACTAAAAAATCTTTTCAAGATTCCTATTCCTAATGAATAAAACATGAAGTCTTGATGTTGGATTAAATGTCTTTTGCAATCTGGGACCAATCTATCTTACTAGAAATTATCTAATACAGCTCCCCTTTACCTAGTTTATCATCAGGCTTTGGTGGACTATGGCAGAATTTAGTCTTCCATTTGAGAACCCAGAGTTATCTCCACACTACAGTGAGATTCTACAAGACATATACCCCAAGAAAGACACTAATAAAAAAGATGTCATATAGACCAAAATATTTATAGCATCTGTGTGTGTGTGTTAGGAATGAACTGGAAATAATATAGTAGATACCCATCAATTTAAGGAATAACTAAACAAATTGTGTTATAAAATGTAATGAAATATTATTACACTCTCGAGAATTTGATGAATACAGAAAAGCATGGAGCAATTTGTGTGAACTGCATGAACATGAGGCAGAATTAAGTTAATAGAGCCAAGAAAACAATATACACTATGATTAAAACAATATATGGGAAAGAACAGTAACCACAAAATAATCCAAAGTGAATGTTGCAAAATTGCAAAGAAGAAGTATGGTCCCTCTGAAGAATTATGAGAGGTCCTCAGTTACTTAAACAGGTAGATGTGTATTTAGATTTTTTTCAAAGTATTGATTGATCTTGCTGGGGATTTTTTTCTTTCTTCCTATTTTTCTTTTTTACTTAAAAAAATACTATTTGTACATGGACTGGCTCAGGGAATAGAAAGAGGGATAAAGGGGGAAATTTAGGTGATATAAAATATGTTAATAATTTTTAAACCATAGTGAGATTAGCTGAAAAAGAAGGAAAATTATATGATTATTACTATATTCAGAGTCAAATGATTCATTTGATAATGGAATGTCAGTTTGATACATAAAAATGCTCAGTGTAATATAGAAGAGTGATGGATTTAAAGTCTTCTGATTCATGAGTTTCATTCTAGCCTGGTTTGCTTATGTGCCAGACTTAGATAAGTAACTTAACATCTTTTATACTCAGTTTCCTCATATGTAAAATGAGAGTGATGAACTTTCAAGATCCTGTCCTTAAATCTTTGAGTTCTACTTTTTTTGTTCAAGGTGATCTAAAGTACTTTTCATTATCAACTTCTCGTTGTCTCCTGTTTCCATGACTCTTCAGTCTGTCTGTCTGTCCTTTTTGTCAGAAATTCACTCTTTCTCCATTCTATCCCTCTCTCTCATTTCTGTGTAAGGTACATGGTCTCTTTAAGGACCTTTTCATAAGAAGAAGTTATGGATAAAAATGGCAAAGTATTTTTTTTTTGTGAAGGAAGAAATTCATGTCGATTGTCAAATGATGTAGGATGTTGCCATTATTGCAGAAAGATATTTTACTACTTATGTGTTGGGGGAGAAATTGAGCCATGTGAGAATTTGCATCTCATTAACAAGAGGGAGTGATGCTTTTGTTTTATGGGAATTGTTTAATGTTATAAAGAGGTAAAGGAAGAGATTTTATTTATTGAAACTAGAGAAATATGAATGTAAAGAAACATCATTTCACAAGCACCAAAAAGAAGAGGGAACTTGGTTGAGACCTTCAGAACAATAAGCACGATAGGTATTTCTGCTAGAAATCATATAAACACTAGGATTCTCAAGTATGATTTTTAAGAGGATTACAACTTTAATGGGAAAATTTGGTAAGTTGTGACTTTTAGAATAAAAGGTTCTCATTTTAGCCACTGAACAGTGTAGCAACAGAAACAGGAGAACAGCAACTTAAAAAGAGTTAAGACACAGAAAAGAGCTGAAGAGTGTGTAAACAGAATTAGCTCCAGCCCATTAATAGTCAAAAATCTACTCAACCTAGACGTGCTAATGATGTCACTCTCACCTCCCTTAGTGGGAAGGGGAGACAAGTTACCCACACGTGACAATAAGTAACAAATCAAGAATAAGGGACTGCCCTTTGGGCAGTCCAAATCAATGTAGAAACTGCCATTTGTCCATTTGAATTAGAGGTGGACCACAGGAAGTGATGAAAGACACTATCTCTTTAAGTAAGTGAGTGAACTTCCTGTGGGGGCAGTTGCCGTCTCGAACTGGAAGAAGAAGCATCTCCTGAGACCACAGACAGATTACGCTCTACATTGTCACGTGGGTAAGTTAGGCTGACTTCCTTGGCCTAGCTGGGCCAATTCTAAACTCTGCCTATCTGGCTGTTGGGCCTTGTGGCTTACAGCTTCATTTATTAAGCTTTGTAACCTTCTTCTCTCTCTCCTTTTTCTCTTTATTCCTACTTTTACCTACCGATTGTAAATAAACTCTTCAACCCGATGCTGACTTGGGTCTGATTTAATTACAGAATCAACCTAAATTGTTGATTCCTGGAGGCCACATATTTTTACTATATATCTATAAATACCTACATTTTCCCTCTTACAAGAGATATTGTTTTGGAACTACAGCAGTTGGAAGCAGTCACTGAGAGAAGGCTTCAGTTGAGCAATTTCTGATTGACTGGGAATTAGCTTCATTGGCTGAGCATTCCAGTTCTGGTTATTGCCTTTCAGTACGATCTAAAGTTGGGAAACAAACGTTCTCTAATTCCACCACTGGCTTGAGAAGGAGAAGCACAGAAAAGGGCTTGACAACTTTTTTGCAATTCTCCTAGATGGAATTTGTGTTGACAGGTACTCCATTCTGATTGGTTAGCAGCATTAGGTGAGTGAATAACTGGTTGGTCTGGTGTAGTCCAAAGATAGCTATTTTAGTGAGCTTTATAGTCCTATGGCCCTTTGAAAGATGATAGTTAATTGAATTTGTAAAGGTCTTATGCTAGGAGAGAAGAGGATCTACAGTCTAGCAATGGAATGAGAATTTTTTCTGTGGTACAGATATCTAGGAATAGACCGACAGCACTGAAGCTGAAAGCTCAGAGTTATGTTACCCTAAGCACATGACTTTTCTTTTTGCAAGTGTATACCTACTATTCACCATATCTATTAAGTACATTAATAGAAAAGTACAATCTGTAAAGTGTTATATTTTATTAAGTACCTATAATATTTATTTTGCCTTATTGTTGAGGAAATAATGTTTAATATCTAAAAAGTCATAATTGTGAGTGGTTGGTTTTATAAATAATTTGTATTATATGGATGTATTACCTTGTTAGTAGCTGGTTGTATACACTTAAAAAACACATTTCAACTTGCTTTTATATGTTGTCTTGGAAGGACAGAGCTAAGATGATGGGGTAAAGCAGAGAAGCTCAGAGTCACCGTGAGAATCCCCTCCAACCAATATTAAAATAACAACACAAAACAAATACAGGAGTGAAAGAACCAATAAGGAGACAAAGAAAAACAACTTTCAAGAAAAGAAAGACCTAAAAGGTAGACAGAGAGCATCTGGGGCACTGGGGTGAGAGGAGATCACAGTCAGCAGGAGGCGATAGCAAGGAGTGAAGAGCAAGCCAAGAGCAATCCACACACACTCCCACCCCACATCTGCTGTTCCAGGTTTAGAACCTAATTCCAAGCCAACATTCAGATACAGAGACTCTATTTGATCAAACAGAGGTCCAAGCTAACACACACCCTTTGAGGTTTCAAACCTGTGGTGAAGTCCAGAATCCCAGTGCAGGGCAGTCTGTACTGAAGTGGGCTAATCTGTGTGGGCCCAGAGTGAAGCCAGGAGTCTTAGTTCGAGCCTGTGGTGAGGACATAGACCCCAGTATGGTATAGTTGGTTGATCCAAATGGGGTCTGGAGCTTTCTGCCAGGGGCTCAGAGTGGAGCTCCAAGACAGAACAATCAACTGTGTGTGTGATTGGACAGTGAGACTAAAAACATTCACCTTATCCTGAGGCTAGAATCTGATTAGTCTCTGACCTGATCAAACTCAGAGTGAGACCAAAAGCTCAAAAAAGACTTCAAAAACCAATTGAGAGAGGCAGAGGAAAAGTGGAGAAGAGAAATGAAAACAATGCAAGAAGAAATGGGTCAATTAAAAAAGGAGACCCAAAAGTTAATGGAGGAAAATCAGATCTTAAAAATCAGAAATGGGCAATTAGAAAGTGATATTTTATTATTATTATTATTATTATTATATTACATATACATAATATACAAATAATAATTTATGAGAAATCAAAAAACAATAAAACAAAATCAAAAGGATGGATAAATAGAAGAAAACATGAAGTATCCAACTGAAAAAAAATGGATCTGGAAAATAGGTCCAGGAAAGACAATTTAAGAATTATTGGAAACCTAAAAATCATGATCAAAAAACGAAAACAAAAACTTGGACATGATAATACAAGAAATTATCAAAGTAAACTGCCCAGATATATTTGAACAAGAAAATAAAACAGGGGACTTCCAGTTAAGATGGTGGCAGAGTAAGGAGCAACACAGCTTGATCTCTCCTAACCAAAGCATACAGGACTCCTCAAGGGGACATAAAAATGAATCCAGACGAACGAAGGGACCCCACAACAGGGCACAGCATTGAAGGTAAGTGGAATCAGAGCATTTCCACACTATAAAGGGGTGAAACAGCTCTCACTAAAACGTGAGAGGAAGAAGCACCTCCCCCACCCCCCACACCACGTACAGCTCAGAGGCCAGCACACAAGAGTTAAAGCAGGTTTGGGGCACTCATTAAATCACTGGCAGCTCCAGGGCTTGTTCCTGAGAGCAGCAAGACTTAGGACCCCAAGAGGCTAAAGAACGCGCAGGGACTTTCCTGAGCGTCTGCGTGGGTGAAGGCAGTGCCCTAGGCACGGACAAGGATCTCGAGCACAGGCTTGGACCATGAGTGGGGACCCGGTACAGAAGGGAGCATGCAGTGGGAGCACAGCAGTGGAAGCAGCACCCTGAGACTGTTGAAGGAGCCTCGGGCAGAGGGGCAGACCAGGGACAACCAGGAGGATCGACCCCGAGAACAATGGGACCTGAGACCTCAGGAGGCTAGACAGACCCTGAGTGTGAGGATAAAGCGCAGAAGGTGCTGGGCTAACAACAATGGCAAGCCAAAATCGGGAACCCCAGAAGAGAAAGATTATCAAGAAGAACTCTGGAACACTCGACAACTTTTACACAGAGAAAATCCAGACAACAGAAGAGGACAAACAAGTAATCATATCCAAACCTTTTACACAGAGAAAATCCAGACATCAGAGGAGAACAAACAAGAAATCATATCTAAACCTTCCCAAAATAATGAAAACTGGTCACAAGCTATTGAAGAGTTCAAATCTGAGATGATGAAAAAGATGGAAGAGATCTGGCAAGAAAATAACAGTTTAAAAGGCAGAATTTCACAATTGGAAAGTGAGGTATGTCAACTGAAAGCCAGAAATGACCAGATGGAAAAGGAAAAACAAAAGATTATAACCAAAAACCAGTTCCTAAAAGCTAGAATTGAGCAATTAGAAGCTAATGATCTCTCAAGACAGCAAGAACAAATAAAACAAAGCCAAAAGACTGATAAAAGAGAAGGAAGCATGAAATATCTCAATGAGAAAGTGACAGATCAAGAAAACAGGGCTAGAAGAGACAATTTGAGAATCATTGGTCTTCCAGAAAAAGCAGAAATTAATAGAAACTTGGACTCCACACTAAAAGAAATTATTCAGCAAAATTGCCCTGAAGTTCTACAACAAGAGGGCACTATAGACATTGAAAGGATCCATAGATTACCCTCTACACTAGACCCAGAAAGGACAACCCCCAGGAATATAATAGCCAAATTCAAGAGCTTTCAAGTAAAAGAAAAAATCTTACAAGAAGCCAGAAAGAGACAATTCAAATATCAAGGAGCACCAATCAGGATCACACAGGAACTGGCAGCCTCAATGCTAAAAGACCACAAGGCTTGGAATATGATATTCAGAAAGGCAAGAGAGCTCGGCCTTCAACCACAGATAAACTACCCATCAAAACTGACTATAGGGGGCAGCTGGGTAGCTCAGTGGATTGAGAGTCAGACCTGGAGACAGGAGGTCCTAGGTTCAAATCTGACCTCAGACACTTCCCAGCTGTGTGACCCTGGGCAAGTCACTTGACCCCCATTGCCTACCCTTACGACTCTTCTGCCTTGGAGCCAATACACAGTATTGACTCCAAGACTGAAGGTGAGGGTTTAAAAAAAAACTGACTATATATTTCCAGGGGAAAGTATGGGCATTCAACAAAATTGAAGATTTCCAAGTATTTGCACAGAAAAGACCAGGGCTAAATGGAAAGTTTGATATCCAACCACAAAAATCAAGAGAAACATGAAAAGGTAAAAAAGAAACAGAGGGGAAAGAAAGAAAACTCATAATTTTTTAAATTTGACTCTTTAAGGGCTTCAATAAAATCTAATTATCTGTATTCCTATGTGGAGAAATGCTATGTATAATTCTCTGTAGTAAACGTTATTCACTATTATAGTATTCACTATCATAGCAATCAGAAGAATAATTCATAGGGAGAGAATGGAATAAAAAATGGTCTAAGATGACATGGGGGTGGGAAAGAGGGGGGTGAATAGTAGGGGACACCAAGAGAAACTTGAGTGAATAAGAAAAATAGGATATTCTATCACACACAAAGAGGGCATGGGAAGGTGAGAGGATAAATACTATTATAAGAAGGAGAGGAAGAGAGCATTAAGAGGTAATATTTAAACCTTATTCTCAGTGTAATCAACCCAGAGAGGGAAGAGTAGCTATATTATCCATTGGGATGAAAAACTCTATCTAACCCTACTGAGAAAGTCAGAAGGGATAAACCAAGGGGAGCAGCGGAGTGGGGAGGTCAAAAAAAGGAGGGGAGAAGAAGTGGGAGGGAATTCATTAGGCCTTTAAAAATAAAAAGAGAGGAATAACAAGGGAGACGGTAGAAAGGGAAGTTAATCAAGGGAGGTTATAAGGGATAGCAGCTCAAATCAAACCACTGGTTTAAAAGAAAATAGTGTAAGAAGAAGGGGTGGGACTAGGGGAGGATACAAAAATGTTAGTGAATGCACAACTGATAATTGTAACTCTGAATGTGAATGGGATGAACTCCCTCATAAAACAGAAACAAATAGCAGAGTGGATTAGAAACCAAAATCCTAACATATGTTATCTACAAAAAACACATATGAGGTGGGTAGACATAAACAAGTCATAAACAAGGGCTTGAGCAAAATCTTTTGGGCCTCAAATGAGAAAAAGAAGGCAAGAGTGGTTATTATGATTCCTGACAAAGCCAAAGTAAAAAAAGATATGATTAAAAAAGACAGGGAAGGTCATTACATCCTGATTAAAGGCAGTATAAACAATGAGGAAATAACACTGCTCAATATGTATGCACCAAGTGGTATAGCATCCAAATTCATAAAGGAGAAACTGGTAGAGCT
The DNA here is from genome assembly GCF_016433145.1 of Gracilinanus agilis. Classification (NCBI taxonomy): domain Eukaryota; kingdom Metazoa; phylum Chordata; class Mammalia; order Didelphimorphia; family Didelphidae; genus Gracilinanus; species Gracilinanus agilis. The sequence continues at coordinate 366,635,429 of NC_058130.1, forward strand.
CAAGAAGGAAATAGATAGTAAAACCATAATAGTGGGAGATCTAAATATTCCTCTTTCAGATCTAGATAAATCAAATCAAAAAATAAATAAGAGAGGTAAAAGAGGTGAATGAAGTCCTAGAAAAATTAGATTTAATTGATATGTGGAGAAAAATAAATAGGGACAGAAAGGAATACACCTTCTTTTCAGCTGTACATGGTACATTCACAAAGATTGACCATGTAATAGGGCATAGAAACATTGCAAACAAATGCAAAAGAGCAGATATAATAAATGTAACCTCAGATCATAATGCAATAAAAATAATAATTAGTAAAGGCACCTGGACAGGCAAATCAAAAACCAATTGGAAATTAAACAATATGATTCTCCAAAACCAATTTGTCAAAGAAGAAATCATAGAAACAATCAAAATTTCATTGAAGAGAATGACAATGATGAGACATCCTGCAAACTCTGTGGGATGCGGCCAAGGCAGTACTCAGGGGGAAATTTATATCCTTGAGTACATATATTAACAAATTAGGGAGGGCAGAGATTAATGAATCAGGCATGCAACTCAAAAAACTAGAAAGCTAGCAAATTAAAAATCCCCAAATGAAAACTAAAATAGAAATACTAAAAATCAAGGGAGAAATTAATAAAATCAAAAGTAAAAGAACTATTGAATTAATAAATAAGACTAGAAGCTGGTATTTTGAAGAAACAGATAAAATAGACAAAGTACTAGTCAATCTAATAAAAAAAAGGAAAGAAGAAAACCAAATTGACAGTATCAAAGATGAAAAGGGAGACCTCACCTCTAATGAAGGGGAAATTAAGGCAATCCTTAAAAACTACTTCACCCAATTATATGGCAAAAAACATAACAATTTAGGAGATATGGATGAATATTTACAAAAATATAAATTGCCTAGATTAACAGCAAAAGAAATATAATACCTAAATAATCCCATATCAGAAAAAGAAATTAAAGAAGCCATCAAAGAACTCCCTAAGAAAAAATCACCAGGACCTGATGGATTCACAAGTGAATTCTATCAGACATTCAAAGAGCAACTAATCCCAATACTATACAAATTATTTGATATGATAAGCAAAGAAGGAGTGCTACCAAATTCCTTTTATGACACAAATATGGTACTGATTCCAAAGCCAAGTAGACCAAAAACAGAGAAAGAAAACTATAGACCAATCTCCCTAATGAACATAGATGCAAAAATCCTAAATAGAATACTAGCAAAGAGACTCCAGCAAGTAATTAAGAAGGTCATCCACCATGATCAGGTGGGATTTATACCAGGAATGCAAGGATGGTTCAACATTAGGAAAACCATCCACATAATTGACCATATCAACAGTCTAACAAACAAAAATCACATGATTATCTCAATAGATGTTGAAAAAGCCTTTGACAAAATACAGCATCCATTCCTATTGAAAACACTGAAAAGTATAGGAATAGAAGGACCTTTCCTAAAATTAATAAACAGCATATACCTAAAACCATCAACAAGCATTATATGCAATGGGGATAAATTAGAAGCCTTCCCAATAAGATCAGAAGTGAAACAAGGATGCCCATTATCACCTCTACTATTCAACATAGTACTAGAAACACTAGCAGTAGCAATTAGAGAAGAAAAAGAAATTGAAGGTATCAAAATAGGCAATGAGGAGACTAAGCTATCACTCTTTGCAGATAGTATGATGGTATACTTAAAAAATCCTAGAAGGGGCAGCTGGGTAGCTCAGTGGAGTGAGAGTCAGGCCTAGAGACAGGAGGTCCTAGGTTCAAACCTGGCCTCAGCTACTTCCCAGCTGTGTGACCCTGGGCAAGTCACTTGACCCCCATGGCCCACCCTTACCAATCTTCCACCTATGAGACAATACACCGAAGTACAAGGGTTTAAAAAATTTTTTTTTTAAATCCTAGAGAATCAACTAAGAAGCTGGTAGAAATAATCAACAACTTTAGCAAAGTTGCAGGGTACAAAATAAATGCACATAAATCATCAGCATTTCTATATATTTCCAACACATCACAGCAGCAAGAGATTGAAAGAGAAACACCATTTAAAATCACCCTAGATAATATAAAATACTTGGGAATCTATCTACCAAAACAAACACAGAAATTATACCAACACAACTACAAAACACTTTCCAAACAAATAAAACTGGATCTCAACAATTGGAAAGCCATTAATTGTTCATGGGTATATGAGCTAACATAATAAAAATGACCATCCTACCCAAATTAATATACCTATTTAGCACCATACCTATTAAATTACCAAAAAACTTCTTTACTGAATAAGGAAAAATTTCATTTGGAATAACAAAAGATCAAGAATATCAAGGGAAATAATGAAAAAAATGTGAAGGAAGGGGCCTAGCAGTACCAGATATTAAACTATACTATACAGCAACAGTCATCAAAACAATATGGTACTGGCTAAGAGATAGAAGGGAGGATCAGTGGAATAGACTTGGGGTTAATGACATCAGCAAGACAGTGTATGACAAACCCAAAGAACCCAACTTTTGGGACCTGAATCCACTATTTGACAAAAACTGCTGGGAAATTTGGAAATCAATATGGGAGAAATTAGGTTTAGATCAACATCTCACACCCTATACCAAGTTAAATTCAGAATGGGTGAATGACTTGAATATAAAGAGGGAAACTATAAATAAGTTAAGTGAACACAAAATAGTATACTTGTCAGATCTCTGGGAAAGGAAAGATTTTAAAACCAAGCAAGAGTTAGAGAAAATTACAAAATGTAAATTAAATGGTTTTGATTATATTAAACTAAAAAGCTTTTGTACAAACAAAAACAATGTAGTCAAAATCAGAAGGGAAACAACAAATTGGAGAAAAATCTTTATAACAAAAAACTCTGACAGGGGTCTAATTACTCAAATATACAAGGAGTTAAATCAATTGTATAAAAAAATCAAGCCATTCCCCAATTGATAAATGGGCAAGAGACATGAATAGGCAATTTTCAAGCTAAGAAATCAAAAGTATCAATAAGCACATGAGAAAGTGTTCTAAATCTCTAATAATTAGAGAAATGCAAATCAAAACAACTCTGAGGTATCACCTCACACCTAGCAGATTGGCTAAAATGAAAGAAGGGGAGAGTAATGAATGCTGGAGGGGATGTGGCAAAATTGGGACATTGATGCATTGCTGGTGGAGTTGTGAACTGAACCAAACATTCTGGCTGGCAATTTGGAACTATGCTCAAAGGGCTATAAAAGAAGGCTTGTCCTTTGATCCAGCCATACCATTGTTGGGTTTGTACCCCAAAGAGATCATAGATGAACAGACTTGTACGAAAATATTTATAGCTGCACTTTTTGTGGTGGCAAAGTACTGGAAAAGGAGGGTATGTCCTTCAATTGGGGAATGGCTGAACAAACTGTGGTATATGCTGGTGATGGATTACTATTGTGCTAAAAGGAATAATAAACTAGAGGAGTTCCAGGTGAACTGGAAAGACCTCCAGGAACTGATGCAGAGTGAAAGGAGCAGAGCCAGAAGAACATTGTACACAGAGACTGATATACTGTGGTAAAATCGAATGTAATGGACTTCTGTACCAGCAGCAATGCAATGACTCAGGACAGCTCTGAGGGATTTATGGTAAAGAACGCTACCCACCTTCAGAGGAAGGACTGCAGGAGAGGAAACATATAAGAAAATCAAATTCTTGAACACATGGGTTTGGGGTGAACATGATTGGGGATGTAGACCAATGCAACTATTAACAATTTGGAAATAGGTCTTGATCAATGACACAAGTTAAAACCAATGGAAATGTGCATCGGCCATGGGCAGGGGGAGAGCGGGGTGGGGGGGTGAAGGGGAAAGTAGGAGCATGAATCATGTAACCCTGTTAAAATGAATATTAATAAATATTTTAAATTTTTTTAAAAGAAAAGAAAACAGAAATTTAATGAATACACAGATCACCTTCAGAAAGAAATCCTCAAATGACAACTACCAGGAATATAATAGATAAATTGAAGAGCCCCCAATCCAAGGAGAAAATATTGTAAGTAGCCAGAAAGAAACAACTCAGATAGCATGGAGCTATAATCAGGATCACACTTCTACATTAAAAGATCAGAAGGCATGGAATTTGATATTCTAGAAAGCAAAAGATCTAGGTTTACAACCTAGAGTCACCTATCCAGCAAAACTGAGTATATTCTTTCGGGGGGGGGGGAATGGACATTCAATAAGATAGAATATCCCAAGCATTTCTGAGGAATAGGCCAGACTTAAACAAAAAATTTGAAGTCCAAACATGAGACCCAAGAGAAGCCTAAAATAGTAAATAAGAAAGAGTAAATTTAAGGGACTCATTAAGGTAAAAATGTTTGTATTTCTATATGTAATTCTCAAACATTACTCCTAGCTGTAGAGCAGTAGAAGGAATATACTTAGAGGATGAGAAAGTAAGCTGATTATGATGATTTCATGTATAATATGGCATATGATAATATGATATGTATGTACATGTGATGATATATTTATGTATATGATATGATATGATATCTAAAAATATCAAGGGGTGAAAAAGAGGATTAGAATAAGAGAAAAGAGATGGGAGAGATATAATGGGGTAAATCAGTGGTTCCCAAACTTTTTTGGTGTACCACCCCCTTTCCAGAAAAAATATTACTTAGCCCCCTGGAAATTAATTTTAAAAAATTTTAATAGCAATTAATAGGAAAGATAAATGCACCTGTGGCCATCACTGCCTCTCTGGATTGCTGCGGCACCCACCACGGGGCGGTAGTGCCCACTTTGGGAATCACTGGGGTAAATTATATAATATAAAGAGGCATGAAAAATCATTATGAGGCGGAGAGGATAAGGGTGGTGATGGGTTCTTACTCTTATCACAATTGGCTCAGAGAGGGAAAAACAAATATATTCACTGGAGTATAGAATCTTATCTTACCCTACAGAGAAGTGGAAGAGGAATAAGACAAGGAAAAGGGGAGGTAATTGGAGGGAGGGAGAAATGGGAGTATGTGTGATAAAAAGCAACATTGGTGAGGAGAAATGGAGTGAAAGGGAAACAGCAGGATCACATGGGAAAAATAAGATGGAGGACGATACACAGTTAGTAATCATAACTCTGAATGTGAATGGGATGAACTCACCCATAAAAATGAAAGCAGATAACAAAGTAGATTAAAAACCAGAATCCTACTATATGTTGTTTACAAGAAATACATTTGAGGCAGGGTGACACACACAGATTAAAGGTAAAAGGCTGGAGCAGAATTTATTATGCATCCTCTAAAGTTAAAAAAAAGGAGTAGCAATCATGCTATCAGACAAAGCTAAAGTAAAAATTGATCTGATGAATAGAGATAAGGAAGGAAATTACATCTGACTAAAAGGTACTATAAACAATGAAGTAATATCAATACTAAACATTTATATATCAAATAGTATAGCATCCAGATTTTTAAAGGAGAAACTAAAGGAGCTGAAGGAGGAAATAGATAGCAAATCTATACTGGTGGGGGACTTCAACCTTCCCTTATCAGAAATAGATAAATAGAACCAGAAATATATAAGAAAGAAGTAAGGGAAGTGAATGACATGTTAGAAAAATTGGAGTTAATAGCTATCTGGAGAAAACTCTAATTTTTCTAACATTTCATTCACTTCATTCACAGGGATAAAAAGGAATATACCTTCTTTTCAACAGCACATGGTACATATACAAAGATTAACCATGTATCAAGGCATAAAACCATTGCAAACATGCAGAAAAGCAGAAATAATAAATGCAACTTTTTCAGATCATAATGCAATAAAAATTATAATAAGGGCTCATGGAGAGGCAAATTTAAAATTAATTGGAAACTATATGTTGTCTTGCCTTATTAGAATGTAATATCCTTGAAAGCAAAGATGGTCTTTTCCCCTTGCATTTGTACAAGTGTATAACATTGTGTTTGGCCCAAAATAAGTGCTTCATAAATGGATTTCTGTCTATTGCTGCCTACCTGCCTGCTGTCTTTTCCAATCTTCTTATGTCTGCCACTTCCTCTCCCTCTTCTCCAATCTGCAACGCAGTGGCACTGGCCTGACTGCTATTTTTGCACAAAATGCTCTATTTTGCAGCTAAAAAATAAAGGATAAAAAGAGGAATGCCTTGGGAAAAAAGGGAAGGGAGAAATTTATCTCACATAAAAGAAGCATGAAAGAGCTTTTATAGTGGAGGGGGAGATGGGAGAGATGGAGGAGAGCACTTGAATCTTACTCTCATCAGAATTGGCTCAAAGAGGGAAGAATATCCACAGTTAATTGGGTATAAAAAAATCTATCTTGGGGCAGCTGGGTGGCTCAGTGGATTGAGAGCCAGACCTGGAGAAGGGAGGTCCCAGGTTCAAATCTGGCCTCAGACACTTCCCAGCTGTGTCACCCTGGGCAAGTCATTTAACCCCCATTGCCTAGCCCTTACCACTCTTCTGCCTTGAAGCCAATACACAGTATTGACTCCAAGACGGAAGGTAAGGGTTTAAAAAAATCTATCTTACCTTGCAGAAAAGTAAGATGGGGGTGGGGGTAAGAGAAGGTAGGGAGGGCTGATAGAAAAGATGGCAAATTGGGGGATATGGTGACCAGAAGCTAAACACTTTTGAGAATGGAAAGAATGAAAGGAGAGAGAAAACGTTAAAGTAGGGGGAGGGATAGATTGGAGAGCAATATACAATAATCATAATGGAGAAAACATTTTTATAAGTCTCTCAAATACATAGAGAAATGAATTGAATTACACATACAAGTCATTTCCCAATTGATAAGTGGTCAAAGGATATCAACAGGCAGGTCTTAGACAAAGTAATTAAAGCTCTCTGTAGTAATATAAAATGCTCTTAATCACTATTGATTAGATAAATGAAAATTAAAACCACTCTGAGGTATTACCCCAAATCTATCCAACTGTTTATTTTGACAGAAAAGGAAAATGACAAAACATGGGACATGGGAAAATTGAGACACTAATAGACTGTTGGGGAAGTTATGAACTGATTCAACATTCTGGAGAGCAATTTGGACCTATGACCCAGCAATATCACTATTTATGGTTTGTATCTCAAAGAGATAGAAAGCAAAAAGGGAAAAGACCTATATGTTTGAAAATATTTAAAATGGCTTTTTGTGGGGGCAAAGCATTTGCAGTGAGGGGATACCGAGCAATTTGAGAATGGTTGAATATGTTATAGTATATGATTGTAATGGAATACTATTGTGCTGTCAGAAATGATGAACAGGCAGAGCTCAGAAAAACCTGGAAAGACTCACACAAACTGAAATAGAGTGAAGTTAGAACCAGGAGAACATTCTACACAGTGGCAGCAATACTGTATGATGAACAACTGTGAATAACTTAGCTATTTCGGTAATATAATGATCTGAAAGAATCCCAAAGGACTCATGATAAAAAATGTCATCAATTTTCAGGGAAGGAACTAATGGAGTCTGAATCCAGATGAAAGCAAACTTTTTTCTCTTCCTTTCTTAATTTTTTCATTCCTTTCACAAAAGGATTAATATGGAAAAAAATTTGACATAATTGTATAAGTAAAATTTAAATAATACTCCTTACAATCTCAATGGAGGGAAGGAAGAGAATTTGAGACTCAAAATGCTGGAAATTGTTCTTACATGTAATTATGAAAAAAACAACAAATAAAATAAAATTCAAAAAAATGAAAATAGTGGAGAAGGAAGAGAAACCTACCAGGAGACTAGTGTAACAAAGGCCTGCATGAAAAGAGAGGACATATGACCCTAAGTCTAATTGATTCCAAAAACTACATATGTAAAAACCAATATAATCACACCTATATTTGCTTATATACTCACAAGTTCTTCTCCCATGATAACTTCTACTTTAGAATGTAGGCTACTCAAAGGAAAGTCTCATGTTTTATTTGCCTAGAACTGTTCTGTAACTGAAGTTGCTTAAATGCTAACTAATAATTGTTTTACTATTGAGAGTGTAAACCAATAATCTAAACAGCAAGTTGAGTGTTTGGAAAAAGCTGTCCCCTAGTTTTGGAAGTAATATGTTGAATTTATACGCTTAAAAGGAAAAGCAAGCAGAACAAAAATACAGATTTATAGGTTCATATACAATCCTCTTTTTCTGTTCTATTTTGTATGTGTAAATGCTCGTCTCGGTTATTGGTTAAGTTCAGAATTTTAAAAAAGGGAAAAAATTCTTTTTCATAATTTGAGGTGTTAGGGGGATATGAACTATATCTCTTTCCCTCATTGAATATGGTGACTTTCTTTCAGGGGCTGTAAATAAAACTTCTTAAAGTGATTAGTCATTTTTTGTTTTATAGAGAAGTCTTAAAATGTAGTTACTAGAGACAAGGAACATAAATTTGAATATAAAAGTGAAATACGATGATACAGTCATATTTTCTTCATGTTTTGGTAGTTAGCAGAGAAGGGAATGCAATTGAAACAGTGGCCACAAGGGGGAGGAGCTAGTCCTTATTTTAGTGTTCTTGGAAATGCAGACAAGTGCATTTACTTTTTGTAGATCAAATGATTCCAGGAAAAAAATGAAATAGCTGACTAATGAATCCATGACCAAATGAATGAAACCTTCAAGGAGATTTACAAGTAGAAATTATAAGATGATTTACAAATAAGTTTATTGAAGAAGATAGGAAAAGGAAATTTAATAAAGGTGGTATACGTATGTGTATGGGGGGGGATGTTAATGCCAGATTATGAAATAAAATAAGTATATATTTATATGATCTATTTGTGTCATGTGCTATATGATTTATTAATAGTATGTTATTTGCCAAGATCTTTAGGAGTCATATAGATGGATAGCTGGGTGATATGTTAATTTAAAAAACTAAAGATTAATTCCAGATGTAGTCGTGCTTTTCTATTCCTTCAAAAAGTAACTACTGCACCATCTGTTTTTCAATGAACTATTTCAAAGAGCACCAAGGATATGTTAAAGACATTGGTCAGAGGACTATAGATCTCACACATCACACATAGGTAAGAGGTCAAATTGCCTCAGACAGAGACATATTTTCACTTTTCACCAACTATTCTTGCCTCCTCCAAATAAAGGAAGTTATCTTCTACATGTGGAATAAGTTTTTAAAATATATTCTAGATCAGTGGTTCCCAAATTTTTTTTGGCCTACAGCCCTCTTTCCAGAAAAAATATTACTTAGCCCCCTGGAAATTAATTTCTTAAAAATTTTAATAGCAATTAATAGGAAAGATAAATGCACCTGTAGCCATCACCGCTCCCCTGAATCACTGCAGCACCCACCAGGGGGTAGTAGCACCCACTTTGGGAATCACTGCTTTATATTATTTGCATTTATTTACCATATGCATCTTGTTTTAAAAAATCATTCCAGGAGTAGCTCTTTGTTAAGGCACCTAAATCTTGAGACTTAAAGATCAGCAAGGAATGATGTTAAAAGACAAATTAAAATAGGATATAAAGAAATATTTGTATAGGGTAGTGATGAGCAAACTATGGCCTGCAGGCCAGATGAGACCCCCTGAAATGTTCTATTGGCCAAGCAACATTATTCCTAATCTGATGAATACAATGAGTAGGATACAATACAATGAAACTTCGAAAGAGTTGCCTTAGAAACAGACTGACAGATGAGCATTTCCTTTCCTTTGGTCCCCTTTAAAAAGTTTGCCCATCACTGGTATAGAGTAATGTTTAGTGTTTAGGTAAAAAGGCCAGATGTGAGATGTGTAGATTTTATATCGCAAGAGAGACTATAGATGAGGCAAAGTTAAACTTATTGATTCTGTGCCAACAAGGAAAGGGAATAGGCAGAGTAATAATAATAAGAAACTAACATTTATATAGAGCTATAACATTTGCAAAACACTTTACACTGCATTATTTGGAAATTTTCCTCGGGGGGGGGTGGTGTTAAGTTTTATAATCATAATGTCTATATTACAATCTATAATGTAAAATTTTAACTCTTTTAGGAGTAATTTCAGGGGGGGGGAAATGTATACTTCTCAGAAAGAAATATATGTTTTATAATCTATAGTGTAAAGTTTAAATTCTCTTGAGAGTAATTTCAGGATAAGAAGTTTGCCATCTCCCCAGAATCCAGACAATGAGAAGGCACCATGAAGATGTCTGAAGAGCCTTCACTGGATCATGAAGATCCAAATTGAACTTTGGGGTGCAGTTGATTGAACTATGGGGAGTTAAATAAGTTGAATGCATTTGTTTTGAATGTACACTCTTATGCCAATAGGGGACTGCCCCAATTGGCTTTTTGTCAATGCGGCTAGTTTTTATTCTCTTTTCTTTTATCCCCAAATTCCTGAAATTTAGAAGTTGACTATGTTTATAAGATCCACCGAAAAAGACCAGTCTTTTTCACTAGATGTCAGGGGGGAAATATGTTATTTGGAATTTTGAGGGTTCATTTGAGCCTTTAAATATTTAGATATATGACAAAGTTCCTGTGGACGTTTAGGGAGCTTGGAAACTACATTTCCCATGATTCTTCTTGTAATGCAGGTAGACAGGAAATGTGATTATGTAACAGAATAGTATAAGATTCCTGGGGTCATTGGAGGCAGGCTCTTTTGGTAACTGCGCTCTTTAGAACCTGTGCACTCTTTGGTAGGTGGGAGCCAGGTGGAGAGAAGGTATGGGGGGGAAATTGAATTAGATCTTAGCAGGCACGTGGTCATTTTATATTTTACCAACATGGCCTTAATTAAAATATTAATACTTCTTATAATCTCCATCTATATTTATTATAATTACAACAACACACAATGTTTCAAGGTGTCCCTACTTTCCTTGATAATGTTATGGTTAATAATTCAGCTCCTCCCATGCATGATAATGTTCTGGTTGGAGGTTTATACCTTCTACAGCTTAAATGGGGATGCAGAAAGTCTTGGTCCTCCCTTTATGTAGGTCCTGTTAGTCTATGAATAGATTCCAGGAGGTTATAGATTGAGACAGCAGCTTCCATTCATGGACTTTAATTCACTGCTGTGAAGCCCAAGGTAAATGGATCTCTGTTCACTTAAATGAGGATCAGTCTCCCCTTCTTTCAAACTACTTACTTTTGTGAGCAGAGTCTTTGATGTAGGTCAATACTGTCTCATCTTCACAGATGGAACTAAGGAGCCAATGTGATTAGTAGCATGTGAAGCTATTGGAACAGAAGTAGTAGCCACATTTTGGACTCTGGCCTTTGATCTTGATTCTTATGTATAGGCTTCTGAGGGAATGAGAGCCTGGACATTTTCTTATTTCTTCTTTTTCACTGTATACTGATAGCTTCTGGGCTGGGTCTACAGTAAAGCCTTGCTTTTTCTACCTCTTGCCCATCTTTCTTGCCTCTGGTTACTATCCCAGATCTTCTCTGGTATAACTTAGAGCTGAGCCAGGTAACAAAAACAGAGTCTAGTTTTGTAGTCTGAACATTCTTTTGTAGCTCTATATTTCCCTCTTTATTTTCCTATCTCTCCTCCATCTTTTCTTTCCTCTACCCTCCTCCCACATGCTCCTTCTTTCACTTTCTAGGAAAGTCCTATTCTGAAGGGAGCTCAACACTATTTCTTGCCTCTAGGCATCTAGAGATTCTATTTCATCTGGGATACTAAACCATTTCAAATCCCAAGTCTCATTTCATTGAAGGCATTGAGGGAACTAGTGCTTCTGAAGACCCAGAGATTGGGAACTGAAAGGGTATGTTACAGGTTGGATATATCCTGGGTGAGCTTAATTTCCTACCTGCCTTCATTTTGGAATGAGTACAAAGCATAAGTTCAGTTCAGCCCACAGAAACCATTTTTCCTTCCTCTATACCATGAATAAGCATAGGTTACAGAAGTTTCAATGTTCTTACTTGGGCCTAACTTCACAACTAGATTTGGAGAACTAAATAGAATCCTAGCCCTTTAGAAATTACAGGCAGTGATGATCTGCCATGACTCCTTTCTCTGTCACACAAGATCCTAGATCATTGGCCACAAAACTTTTTGATCATATACTCCATCAGGAAGAAACATTTGAGTATGACCCTTCCTCATACTTGTACATTTACTTCTTTATAAATTTTATATCCATACTCTTGTTAGTACATGTTTATAATATACATACATATATTATATACATAAATACATAAATACATAATAGATTATATACATAAAAAACTTACATAAAATTGACATTTTAAATGGATTTTTAAAAATGAAAATATATTCTAGAACCAATAGGGAGTCATTGCAATTTTAATTAGAGAAGTGACAAGATCAAACCTATACTTTAGGAAAATCCCTTTGTTATCCACATGGAACTTGAATTGGATCAGGTGAATCGAGAGAGATGAAGTAGGAGGCCATTGCAATTGTATAAGAAAGAGGTGATAAGACCTGAATTGTGGCCTGAAATGGGCTGTGTAAATAGAGTGGGACAGATGTAAAAGATATTTTGGCGGGAGAAATGACACGATTTAGCTAACATCTTCAGTACTAGGTACACTTCCTTTTATGTCCCCAGAAATACTAGGAAGGAAGAAGACTAAGTATAATCCTAGCTCCTCACTTTTATTAACTGCCACATTGCCCCAAACATTTGGTATTGTCTATCCTTTGAGGTTCATTCCACCCATCTTTATTACAATGCCCAACTCCTTGACATAGTCATTTCCTGACCTCTAAGTCACTTTCCTATCCTTTCACAAGAAATCTAGAACTTGGCTCATAGTCTTCTCTTCTATCTCAAACCCTGACCTCACATTTGGGGCCATATGTTTCTATATCTCCTTAAATATTCTGACTTTCTAGTTTATCAACCTCCTCAGCTCTAATGATTGACAGACACATAAACACATTTGATGTTTATACTCTTGTGATCTGACAATCACCTACAATTGTTCCACTCTCATGACCCTGAACTCTGAGATTTTCTCTGATCATAGCTTCCTATCATTCAATGTCTCCTGTCTCACTCCTCCCAAATCTACTCATCATGACCACTTCGCAGTCTTTCTACCCTGCTTGAGTGAAAGTGTGATATGGTAGATAGTATCCTATGCTTAGAATCAGAAAGGCCTGGAGTCAAATACCACCTCTAACACTGCCTACCTGTGTGACCTCTGGCAAGACACTTCATCCCTCTAAGCCTCAGTTTTCTCTATTGTAAAGTGAGGGGAATTAGACTCCATCTCCAATGTCTTTTACAGCTTTAAATCAATGATCCTATCTTTTCTTTTTCCTTAGCATATATTTCAGACATAAAAAATGTGAACTTTGATTGTAATAGGATAGATTATTTTGATGTAACCCACTGTACTGTTCATTCTGTATGTCTATAATATCAAACAGATAATCAATTAGTGTTGATATGCCAATAAAAAAGCTAGCCAAGGAGGCCAGTGAGATTTTCCCTAAACCTAATCCTGTCTTTGAGTCTTCTTTATTCTTTCTCTCTTCCTCTTTCTCTATTCAATATTTCACATTTTTCAGCACTGCCCAGTTTAAGAACCTGTCCTGACCTTTATGATATGCTGAACGAAACACTTAGTAGCTATCCTTAAATTCCTAGCCTGTTTGTTCCACCAATAGTCATACTGTATCAAACATCATCTTGAGGTTACACACACTGCCCTTCATGGATCCTGCAGTCTTATATAATTAAATCAAATTCAAATTATCTAATTCCAATTGGGGCCTTCCTAGTATACCACAATCTTCCATTTCTTTTTTTCTTCCCTGATTAGCTGTGTACCACACTTAACATAGCCATTATTCCAAACTTTCTCCTTTCCACCATTTTTCTTACATCATACAAACACAATATTCCCAAAATGTATTTGAGAAATATTTAACAAAATAAATATATAATAAACAGAGATAACATATTTTAAAATGAAATCAATATGTAGCCAGGAAGGACTGTTATATATAGATTAGAGGCCCGTTTCTATTTTAGTTTAATACAATTGGCCTATAACACCACTTTGCATAGGGAAATTTAATGAGTACCAGAATAAAGTACTTATCAACAGGAACCCAGGAACACAGGATGACACTTGGGAATAACCACTATATTTCTACTACATTTGCCTCATTACTTTTACAAGCATATTTCATGTAAAATATGAATATTTAGTAATGCCTACAAAACATTATCCCTGTTTTGATATTGATTTGATTATAATATGATTAGTTCTGAAATTACTCCCATATCTGTAAGCAGCTATTTCTCTTATCAATTTTATATTTATGATACTTAGTGTTCTTGAAGATTCATGATATGCATTTATAAAGACTAAATAATCTAAAAATCTTTGAAGTCTTTCATTTCTTCATCTTGAACTTATGTATGGCCTATGCCAAAATATTACCTTCTTTCTCTCTGAAACAAAATAAATATACAATATTTCAGCCCAGAAGATAATCATAATTCAATATATCTCTATGTCTTTTGTTTTGAAGTCACTGTCTATCAAAGTTTAGGTTGACTTAGTTTGGAGAACTATATCAAGTTCATATAATTTCTTTATTTCTTTGTCCATTGCAAAATATCTTGGCACAGAATCTCCAACTTTATGGGGTGTTAGCCTTTGGGTACATGTTAAAATTAACTTCATCAAGTCTTTTATTTGCTTCTCCAAGGAACTGTAACTTCTTTATGTCTCCTGATATCATTTCACCTTCTGGTTCTCAAACTCTGGCCTCGAGATCTTTTATCACTTTTAAAAATTGAAGACTACTAAAAAAAACTTTTGTTTATATGGGTTATATTTATTGATAGCTACCATATTAAAAATTAAAATAATTAGTATTATTAGGAAAATATTTTTGAGCTCTTAAACCCACTGAAAAGATCTTAGGTACCTTGAGGGATTCCTTGACCAAACTTCTGTCCAATAGCATTAATATAAATATGCTTGAGTTTCAAGCCCTCCAGTAGCTTTTATTAGGCAATGGACAAAGAATTTACATTTAAATACTAATAATTAAGGTGCCTAGTTGATCTGAAACTGTGTGATTCATGGGCATTCCTGAATCCCTTTTCCACTATTTAGTCACCATCACTATGGAAGTGGAAGGTGTAAGGGAAAATGATAAACTCTAAGGGAAACTGAAAGTGTGGATGATAGACTGTATCCACATTGCCTTACTTTGTAACTGTTGTTCAAGCAATCTGACTTCGTTTGAACTGAAGAGAGTTGTATAACAGTTGAACTCTGGCAAAAAATTCCTTGGAGGCAGATTACAAAAAACAAACCTTATTTATTATGTTAAGATTTAAAAGAAAGAAAGGATAGTAATAAGGGTTTCAAAAATAGCGGTTCCCTAAAATTTACCAGGGGTACTAAGGTTTTTCCCACTCCCCTCTAGGCCTCAGGGCCTTTCTTCTTGCCTTGAGTAAACTTAAAACCTTCCTATCTTAAATCCCCAACTATCTGACCTAGCCTACTTCTAAATATCCTTATCAATTAACTTATATGTTGCCTGCGTGGTGGGCCCTGGTAGACCAAAATTAGCTTCTGGCCCAACTTGGGCCAAGAGTCTGTCTCCATATGGTCAGGTTTACAGAACAGGAAAGAAAGATCTTCTTTGCTTCTTTCTCAGTTGGTAATATCTCTCCAATCACAGCCACACAAATCACTAAATGCTGATATTGGTATTCCTGAATTGACACAGGTAATACCAAGAGTTCCAGAAGAACACTTCCTCCTTCGCCAAGCTCCAGTGGGTCAGAGTCCCCAGAAAAGACAACTGGCTCAAAAAAAAAAAAAAAAAAAAAACAAACCCACTTTAGCATTCCACAGAATTCTGCCTTGCAACCCCCACTGCCTGCAAATTCCAAGGCAAGAGGCAGCTTTCCAGAACCTAACTTTTTGAACAAAACCCAAAATCTTATCCTAATAAAGGAGACTATGGGACTGAGACTCACTAGTAATTTTATCTGTTTAATGAGAAGCCAAAGCAAAATAATTTATCACTTACTCTTATTTAGCCAGTTCCTAAAGTACAGACACAATAGTATGTCCAGAGACAATACTAATATAGTCTTGAATCTAGCAAGACTTATATTAAATAGTAACTTGACAGATTGGAAAAGTAGGAGGATACAACACAATTCAATTAGGACAAGTATTTTATTCATATTTATTATTGTTTAGTTGTTTCAGTCATGTCTGACTCTTTGTGACCTTATTTGGGGTTTTCTTGGGAAAGATAATGGAGTGGTTTGCCATATCCTTTGCCAGCTCATTTTACAGATGAGGAAACTGAGGTCAAACGGGGTTAAGTGACTTGTCCAGGGTCACACTGCTAGTAACTATTTAAGGCCAGATTTCAATTCAGGTCTTCCTGACTCCAGAACTGGCATTCTATATACTGTGCCACTTAGCTGCTTTACCCCAAATATTCTTGACCCTTATCCTATACTATGTTTGCCTGAAACTAGGCACTAGATGAAAAAGAAAATTCAGGTGTTAAGTTCTACTTCAGAAATTTTTAGGCTGTGGGACCCCGTGAAAATTACTTGACCTTTCAGAGTCTATTATTTCATTTGTAAAGTAAGTAGAAAATATCTCATAGAATTATTAGGGGAATTTGGGGATCATTGACTTATACTGAAGAGATCTTTTAAGTTATTTAGTCTAACCTACACATTTTACAGAAATTCCCAATTTTCCAAGAATAACTAATTTGAGGAAACAAGTGAAATAACTCGATCAGAACCACAGGGGTAGTTATCCTCTGCTTTTAAATCCAGCACTACTTCTACCACATTTCTGTATAGTCTTATGGGGAAAACCAGGGGAGATAACTTAAATATTATATGTGGGTCCAGAAGGGTGTGTAGGAGACAGGAATGGACAGTAGGGGGCACCAAACAAGTTAGGGAGACTGGGTTTAACTTAAGGAAAATGTCTGTTGACAGAAGTGGCAGTTAGGCCTAACTGTCACCCTGCTTCTCATAGACAAGGGATAAACTCAGTGTAATAAATACACTCTATGGAAACTTCAAGGTATGAAGAAAAAAACCCAGGGAAACAGTTTAATTGTTTTTTTAAGAGGATGGGAGAGGAGGTGAGGTGAAACTATATCTAATTGCCCAGGACTGGAGTCAAAAGGGGTAAGTTCCTTAGCCATCCTGGCTTCTGGCAGGTTTGACAGCTTGGCTAATGATCTGAGGAAGAGGGCTTGAATTTGGGGTCTCATAACTGTTCCAGAGATGTCTTCAGGATACCAGGAACCAACTCCTCCACAGCTGATGATCCAAAGTAACCAGGTAGGGAGAGATGTCTGCAGACTGTCCACCAGAACATAGGCCTCTTCCCTACTCAGAGCTGACTTGCAGGATGATGTCTTCAGCCTTTGCAACTTTCGCCATGCTCCAAGATCCCAGGTCAAATAGGGACTACTGATTGTACATCTGCTCTAAAGCCCTCACAAACAGCAATGTCTGTTGCTTAGCTCTCTCCTTCCTATCCCCTGCATTCTATACAGAATGTTCATGACTTCCAGCCAAGACTTTCCCTAATCTACTTGTAAAAATCTGCCTTTATACTTTTAAAGCCTATACCTATTACAATAGAGTCTCTGCCTATTCTCCTTTTCCATACAACCTTCACATAGTACCAAGATAATGTTCCAATGGGCACAGATTCAACTATATCAATGAAGACACACAGTGCTGGTCCCCCAACCCACCCCTTACCCTACACAGGGGAGGGAGAAAGCACTCCCATTAGTCTGCTGGGCAGAGGGGTGGGTGAAGTGAGGAATGTCCTCAGGGAGTGTAGAGAGGGAGAGAGGAGTGGCCTCAGTGCCTTGCTCCCCTCCAGTTCTTCTGCCTATAAGCCACACACCTCACCCTCTGTGGGCTCCCATTGGGCTGCTGGGCAGAGGGGCAGGTGATGTGAAAAAATGTCATCAACCACAGTGGAGAGAGGGAAGGAAGTAGTGATGCCTGAATCCTTCTGCCTTTCTAGTAACAAACTCTGGGGTGGGGGGAGGGTGACTGAGTGTTCACAGACAGCATTCTGTTTGCCATCTTTGGCTCCTATGGCATAGGTTCACCATCATGAACTATATTATTCCCTTCCTCAAAAAGCAAGCTTCTGACGCTTTCTGTATAAAATCCTAATTTTTCCATCATTTAAAGACCTTCAGAATTTTGCTTCACTATTTTTCCATAAGAATTTCACAATGTTGTCTTGGTAGTCTTAAGTTTCAGTCAAATTGGCATTCTTACTACTCCCAGTATGACATTCCATCTTCTTCCTTCATATCTCTTTACTCAATCTATCTTTCAAGCCTGGAATGTTCATTTTCCTTAGAATTCCTAATTCCTCTTCAAGGCTCAGCTTAAATATAACATTCAGGGAACCCTATCCCCCTTCCCTTAATTACTTTGCATTCACTTCACATTTCCCTGTACTGTTGTCCTTTGTACTAAAAAAGCAACAAAAGTTCATCATTGGTGATAGCTTTTGATTCTCAATTGAATTGAATTTAAATGAGGCAGAACTGTACAGTCATCATCCTTCTCTCTATCAGTGCCATCAAAGTCTTGTAGCAAGACAAAAGTCAAGGTAGTGGCTCAGATGGAGTGGATGACCTTGGTTTCTTCAAGAAACTCCAAGAGCTCCACAGCACCTGCTTCTGCTACCTTAACAAACCGTTCTCTTCTGCCCCTTCCACTGAGTAAGTCTTCACGTGGCTAGGGTACTATAAGCTCCCTATCTGCTATGATTGCTGTTTTTGTAGATATATTTCTGACACCTAGTACCTGTCTTGTACTTGACAGGGAAATAAAACATGACTGTAAATTGAGTGCAAAAAGAGGTGTAAATTGCAGCCAGTTTGTAATAGGCTTTAATATATCTTGTTAAGTCTTACGTTTATTGTAGAGGGAAATGGAAATCCCTTTAGATCTGGCGTTTTAAGATTATTTTGGTAGCTTTGTACTGATCATCTCCTCAAATAGAATCTAAGCCCCAGGTGGACAGAGATCATTTAATTTAGTTTGGTTTCTATCTTTAGCCTCTACAAGACATTTTTAAATCTTGTTGACTGGTGAGGTGGAGGTGGGAGGCTGGGAGGTCGGATGCCCTCTATTACAATGGTCCAAGAGTGTGGTAAATGTGTTATGTAACAGCAGAAGGTTGAATTAATTCATGGCATTAAGGTGATGGGTGTAAATTCAGGTTGCTCCCAGCCTGGGTAGATGGTGATGCTCTCACAAGTTGTGTGGAAGAGCAGGTTTGTGAGGCGGTGGGGTGTGTGAAAACATGAATTCAGCTTTTGCAGGATCACCTCAGCAAAGAAGGGTCCTTACCAAGAAGCGACCTCCGCGACCACAGTCAAAGCCTACCACAGAAAAATAGAAGTAGCAACTCAAATTACTATTTTGGAAAGACCTCGGCCTTTTAGAGAGGAATATACGCGCCGATCCCTTCCTGCGCCTTTAAATTACAGAAAGACCCAGTTCTCGAGATACAGCAAAATAATGGAAGTTCTCGCGATATCACAGACTGGGGTCGAGGGCAGGGGGATGGAAAGAAGAGGGGGGCGGGACCGTAATTCCGGAGCTCCTGTGCGGTGGTTCTCTCCAGCTCTTGTCTGCGCATGCCCCGGTGTTCTGCTATGCTACGGGCTGCCACGGGGTCTGCTAACTTTCATTTCTGAAGTGTTGGTCAGTGCTAGCCCCGCCTTCCTCCTCTGCCTTTTCCTCTTCTCGGGTCAGGCCCAGTAGGGCTGTGTGGCCGGGCGGCTGTAGGTGTCGACGGAGTTGAGGCACCCTAGGGCGGGATGGTGCCTCAGAGCCAGGTGAGAACCGCGGCTTGACCTGGGGTGGATCGCTTCACCCTGCTGGGCCTCAGTTTCCACATCGGGAAAGTGAGATTTGGGCTGAGTGTGACCTCAGGGTCCCTTCTGGCTGCAAATCTATGGTCCTAGAAAATGGAGTGCTTCCTTCTTTTTATTAATTCTGTTCTGTTTGGCCAATATATAACTTAGTGCTAAGTATTTACGAGTTGACTCCTTAAGATTGTAAGCTCCTTGAGGGCAGGGACTGTTGCCTCTCTTTTTATCCCAGCTGTTTAGCACTGTGTTTGACACGTAGTAGGCACCTAATTGTTGATTGATTGATTGAATAGAGCAATAGGTCTCCATTCACCCAACCCCGCAAAGGGTAAGAATCTTGTCTAAAGAAATGATAGGAGTAAAACGAGCACTAGGACAACATTGTACACAGTAACAGCAATATTCTATAGTGATCAACTTTCAATAACTTATCCTCAGCAATACAGTGATCCAAGACAATTCCAAAAGACATGATGAAAAATGCTACCCATCTCTAGAGGAAAGAACTGAATCTGAATGCAGTTTGAAGCATACTTTTAAAACTTATTATTTTGGTCTGCTTTTTCCCCACAACATGGCTAATGAAGTGTTTTGTATGACTGCACATTTATAATCTTTATACAATTACTTGTCTTCTGAAGGGGAGAGGGAGGGAAAGAATAGAACTCAAAATTCTTTTTTGAAAGTTTACATTTTTTGCCTGCATGTAATTGAGAAAAAGTAAAATAATTAAATGAGTAAACAAAAACAAGAATGCATAAATAGGGATGGCCTATTTAAATTAATTTTGTTGTTGCTGTTGTGACTCCTTAAGTTAGATCTAGGTTCCAGTACTGCCTCTGATACTTACTACCCGTTAGACCTTGGACAAATAATTTAGTCTCCCTGGTACTTAGTTTCCTCATTTATAAGAGGATGGTCTCAGAAGTCTGTTCAAGGTCCTAGAATACCCACTACCTCCCTTCATCCCTCAGTTTTGTGCAGTCAAGTTCATTTTATACCCCCAGCACTTGTCACTACAGTCCTCACTCCTGGCTTCAGTAAAAGTAATACAACCCCTTTTTAAGGTTACAAAAGTGATTAGTAAAGTTGTAACTTTTGTTGCAGATGCCTAGAAAAATGTTTGAATAAAAAAATTACAGTCAAGAATCATGCATTACCTTAAAGAAATAGTTCTTTGTATGCAAAATTGTCCAGTAATTAATTTGTTTCAATGACTTAGAACTGCTGGGTTAATGTTTTGCCTCTAATTTTGGAGCATTATTTAACTTCATGAAAAACCTTTACCAGAGTTTCCTAATGAGCCTGGGAATTCATTAACCTGTTTATCCGGTGTTTCAGGTCATTTTAATTTCAGTCCCTGCCTCCACCCACCTGCTTTTGTAAATGTTCGTATTATTTCAATATGTTATGTAACATAATCTTCAGCAACTGGGTCATAGGATTGTAGGATTTACGAGAGTCCTGTGGAAAAAAACCTTAGAATTCATCCAGTCCAAACCTCTCATTTTATAGATGAGGAAACTGAAGTCCTTTCTATTAAAGTAATGCATCCATGAATTATTTTATAATAATGGGTGAAATTTGTCACTTGATCAGACATGCTTTTTGAAAACTGACTTATTAATCAAATTCATTATTCCTGGTATAAAAATGAGAGCAAGTCTAAGATTATTGTGAGTTATTTGCTCTCAGTGAAAAGAGTGATATATCTCAAAGTTTGAGGACATATTTAACAAAGCTTTATATTTTAGTGGAGTTTGAATGTAAAAATTTAAAGATTTTTTTTCTTAGAAATAACTAAAAATTTAAAAAATGTTCTCAAGATCTGAATTTGTTGATCAACAATTTTCTGTCTGTATTTTTAATATATGACAAAACTTCATCTTCAGTTCACTTCAATTGAACAAACATTTATTAAATACTTATTGTTTGTACTATGCCTTGGTAATTTAAATAATGCACTTGCAAAGTACATTAATTCAGACTTTGAATGTTTGTGGTGTCTTGGAAAGAGTACTTGAACTGACAAGTCAGAAGACCTAGGCTGTATTCATGTCTGTAATTACATGTGACTTTGGGCCCTTTTTAGGCTTTAGTGTTATCATATGATAAATAAGAGTATTAAACTATGTTGTCCTGACGAGACTTCTCCAGTTTTGAAATAATAAAAGGGTTTTGTTTTGTTTTGGATTTGTTTTCCTTCTACTTTGGAGGAAAAATAAGACTGTGGCAATATTATTAATGACCTTTTCCTCCTTGCTCTCTGTAGGTTACTGTGTTGTATTTTGCAAGAAGTGCTGAATTAGCAGGTGTTCGTTCAGAGACCTTTGCTGTGCCACAACAGATTAAGTCTCTGAAGCTGTGGGAAGAGATTGAAAGTCGACATCCTAGGTAGTCTAACATTTGTGAACAATGTTGGGTAGTGAGGGTTGGGGGCCTTTTTGTAAAGGAGTCTTAAATGGCAACTCTCTGTTTCCAGAAAGGCAGTCCTGGGTGCATAAGTGGAAAGCTCATTCAGTATAAGAGTAGACTGAATTTTTTTCCCCAAGAGTTCTTTTTTTACTCCAGAAACATATCGTTCTTAGAGTCTCCAGAGACTGTATCATAGTGGAAAGAGTACTAGGTGGCAGAGGTCCTGAGTTTATGCCAAATTAGCTGTATGACTGACAAATCACTTAACTTTTCTAGACCTTAGTTTACTTTTCTGTAAAATGAAGGAGTTGGACTATGATCTAAAACAAACATTCCCATGCCATAATTCTATGTAGTCATATCACCAATTGGCACAACTGCTTTTCCCTGGCAGGAATACATTGAGTAACTTTTGTTCCTGCTTTTACAAATGATCATTTTTTCCTGTTCTTGTCCGTTTTCTTTTAGTCACAAGGGTACTTTCTTGTTCTTCCTTCAACTGTATGATATATTTCAGGTTCTCTCTCTCTTTTTTTTTTTTCTTTTCTTACATAGGCAGGTTAGCTGATATCATTCTAGAGCAGAATCATGATTCGCTGTATAAGGGAGAGAGGGACATCTTGTGGACTTCATCCTGCCAGATCCTGACCTGTAAAAAGACTGATCTTAAGTAGTATCACTGGTTCTCATCTCTTGAGAAAAATTCTGGATTCAGTTATTTTTCAACATGTTCCCATAACCCTATCTCTTACAGAATGTATAAAATTAACAGCTAAAAATGTGAGTGAATTTAAACATTTGGACTTAAGTATCTGCAGGCTTGATAACTTGATAGAAGACTATACACTAAGTTGGTTCAGTTTTTTCCTGATTTTTTTTAATGCTCTCCTGTCACTTTTTTTTTCTGGGCAGATATAGGAGTTAATGTGGCATAGTGGAAATAGAATTGTGTTTGGATGCAGAAGAAATGACTTTGAAAGCTAGTTTTGCTGCTTTTTTACATAAAACTGTCTAATAACTCACTTTTTCTCCCAGGGCCTCAGTTTTCTCATCTATAAAATGTGCTGTTCTTATTAGACAGTTTCTTAAAGTCTCTACGACTAAAACTTCTGTATTTGATAATAATTGCAATAAATCTTGTTCTGAAAATTTTTAATAAGTTTGAGCTTTTTTCAAACTTGGAAAATTTTAAAGCTAAAATGTGAGGAATTAAAAGACATCAGAAAACAAAGTTTGCTATTGAATTTTAGTTTTTACATTTCATTTCTTTAAGTTTTAAAAAAATAATAGTAATATTTGCACACTTTTCTAAATTATTTTTGTACTTGTTTTATAATGAAGTTTTAATCTTTAATATAGATATTTAATCCATAATGAAGATACCATATTTAACATTATAATTTTAGCAGTGAGCAGTGATTATATCTTTCAGGAGAGAAAATAGACTTGTAATATGAACATTTATCTGTCCCTGCTTTGGCTTATATGGAAAACTTATTATATTCAGTTTAGAGTCACACTGAATAAAAAAACCTGCATTTGACTCAATCACTTGCTATTTTGAGTTTGCCTGCTTGTTCATAGAACTAAAAAGAACAGGTCATTCGTGTGCCTGATCCTGTTGAAATACTCTTGGCCCTGCCTCCAGCCCAGCAGCTATGGAAGAGGTGCTGGGAAATCCTCCTTTCCTTCTGGCACAGTATATGTCATCTCTAGCACATATTTTTTTTTAAATTCTATATGACAAATAAAAAAGGCAGTCACAAATTGGTTAGGGCCCTGGCTTTGGAGTCAGGAAGAACTGTTTCTTGACACATGCATGATGGTGGGCAAGTCAATTTAATTGTCTCAGTGCCTTAGGCTAAGTTATAAATGAGTTGCTGACCTTCAACCAAGAGGATAAAATCACAGACAAAAAAAAGACACTTTCCAGTAAATACTATATTGATCATCCAGCTGCTGCAGTGAAGAGCTTAACTGTTGGTCCAGAAAAGGCCAGTTTCTTTTTACTCAGAACATGAGTTGAAAACTTGCTTGGGAAGCTTCAGGATGGCACCCCCCCCAAAATGGCATTTTATACTTTTATATAATGGAATTTAATAATAATTTGAGGGTAGAACAGAATTTCATTATAACAACCTTTAATATATACCAATTCAGATAATACCCCCTAAATGTAACAGTAAAAAAAGATAAATTTTGACTTAACAGTATTATTATAAAAAAGGTTACCAAATATAAGGATAAAGTATTCTTTTTTCCAAAAGAGATAAAAATGAGCAGTTTGAGCAAGAGTTTTGTCTTTTGTTTTAAGTTCTTCCTTAAAGTGAATTTAGCCCATTCAAAGACAGAGTAACGTGAACATAATGTATGTATTTACTGTGTAGTTTCATTTTACTTTTTTATCTTTTTCTTTAATTTCTCATGAATGGCTCAATTCTTGTTTCCTCATTTTTCTATGTATGTTTTGCCTTTGTTTATAGAATAAATATAACTACTCTAGATTGAATTTTTATTTTAGATTTTGAGAAGAATGAAATTTCAGCTATTGGTTTTAGAGTCTATCACAACTTTGACAGCTTAGTTAAAATGGTGGTTTGGGTTTTGGGTTCTCTTCAGGTTAGCTGATGTACGAGATCAAGTGATATTTGCTGTTCGTCAGGAATATGTCCAGCTTGGAGATCAACTCCTGTTCCTACAACCAGGCGACGAGATTGCAGTTATTCCCCCCATTAGTGGAGGATAATATCTCTGGGATGTTGGGGTAGGTATGTTTACCACTTGTTACCAATGTCATGCAGAAGAAAAATAAATGAGAAAACTTGGCAGTAATTCTTTTGGGCTTGCTGATTTTTCGTTATGTGTCAGGATCAGTTATTTTTGTTCTAAGATGCCATGTTAATATCAATCTGAAGCATTCATACAGTATAGAATTTTAGATTGAGAAGGGACTTCAGAAGGCATTTGGTCCAATTACCCCACTTTATAGATAAGGAAGCTTGAAAACCCAGGGAAGTTAATCAATTTGCTCAAGGTCATCAGATGTAGAATTTGAACCCAGATGTGAATGCAGACACATTGCTCTTTCCCCTGTACTACTCTGCCTCCTATTTTGATTCTGTATTTCATTCACATGCATAGGAATATCAATCAAGGGCTTTTAGTGGGCAGAGGAGTTACTGAAATGGGAAAATGTTATACTTTGAAATTCACATAGTGTTCATTTCTTTTGTGTGGACCTGGTAAGCAACTTCTTAGATAGTGCCATCCCAACCCACCAGGACCATGTCATCTTTGTAAATTATTGAATCAAAATCTGATATTAATTACATGTAGTGATCATTTAATGAGTATCTGTGTCCTAGCCTTAGTCTATTGTAGGAAGAATGAGGTATGGTTTATGTTATTGATTTTAAAATTTATTATGTTATTGATTTTAAAATTTAGAACATATTATTTAACATCTTAATAAGTGCTTTCAAATGCAATAGTCATGTATATATATATAAACATATATATAAATAGAGATATACAGATACATATATATATAAACATATATAAATATATAAACATATATTATATATATAAATATATATATATATAAATAGAGATATACATATATATGGATATGTCTATATTTGCATATATATATACGTATATGCAAATATATCAGTGTTTTTGGTCCCTGTATGTTTGTCATGAGGAAAGCTCCATACATACCAATTCATTTCTACAGTTTTATAATTTCTGAA
>NC_058130.1:366666282-366812148 GCF_016433145.1 Gracilinanus agilis
TTCCTTTCCTTTCCTTTCCTTTCCTTTCCTTTCCTTTCCTTTCCTTTCCTTTCCTTTCCTTTCCTTTCCTTTCCTTTCCTTTCCTTTTCTTTTCTTTTTTTCTTATTCCTTCCTTCCTTCCTTCCTTCCTTCCCCCCCCTCTCTCTCTCTTTCTCTCTTTACTTTCTCTCTAAAAATTATATAGTGTGTTTTTCAATCTTGATCATTTTGCCAATTATTCTACTTAAAATGAAATGACATACTCTATTTTGCATTTTTATATGATTAAGAGGAATGGAATTTCATGTTTTCAAAGGAATTCTTGAAATTGGGGCTGGGTTTATTGGGATTACAATATACAGTGGAATTTAGGTAGAAAAGACTTTTCTCAGAAGTGTCATGGATGTCATTCAACATTATCCTACCCAGGTTTATAGTATATTTGATTCTTTCCCTTTTCTAAAAGATGAGTTAGATGTCTAGCAACAAATTGGCAACAACTTATGTTTTCCCATTTGGATGCAAATGATATGGAATTTTGTTTCAACACTATGCTTAAGAACCAAATGATATTCTTGTAGCAAACTGTAGTTATAAGTTGTGCCTAGCAGATCACCTTTATGACTAAAAATAAAAATTGATCAAATTTTTTAAAAGTCCCTTTCCCCTTCATTTTCTTTCAGCTTAGTTCCAGTAACAGAAGCAAGTGTGGTCATTGCTGTGTCTTCAGCACACAGGGCTGCATCTCTTGAAGCTGTGAAATATATCATTGATACATTAAAAGCCAAAGTTCCAATTTGGAAAAAGGTAAAAAAAACCATGATATCTGATTTTGTCAGTTGTATGCATTTTTATATGTGATCAGGAATACAAAGCCCTGTGCTCAAGAGTTCTGTAGCATTATGTGTGCTAAGGTATCCTTATCACTTTAGGACTGATCTGTTGTATTTAGCTTCCTTGAACACTGCTTCCTTTGTGTAATACCATTTCATTATTTACAAACCTTATATAGGATAAAATCAGTACTTCTTATTCTGGAATTCAAGGCCCTTTCCAGCTTTCCATTCCATTACTTCCTCGTATGAATACTTTTCTAGCCAAGTTGTTCTATTTACTGTTTCTTGAACATGCTAATGCTTTCTAACTATATGTTTTTCTTATCCTTCTCCCCTGCCTATGTTATCTCCCCTCCACCTATTTCTTAATTTTATACTTATTCCATGACTACTCAATCTCAGATTAATGCTGCTTTCTCCTTTGAACTCATTTCCTTGTTTTCTTTTGATTTGAAGAATTTATGTGTCTTGAGAGCAAGGGCCATGTTGGTATAGATGTGGCATGCATGCCCTGGCGTGCTGGAGGGAACTGCTCCGTTCCCCCTCTCCACCACATCTGAGGACAATGTTCATGTACCCTACCCCTCTGTCCAACAGTCCAATGCAAGCACTTCTTCTGCTGTCTGGAGTAGTGTGGAGGGGCTCACGGGCTGCTTGAAGGTACAGTTTGGGCCACATGTGTTGAAATCTATTTATCATCTCCAGATAATCTGATAAGGATGGCTTAATTGATAAGAAAGTAATGGACACAGGAGACGATCTTGACTGTTAACTCATAGCTGCTTCTCTGAAGTGCCATTGAGTCACAAGTTTATTATATATGAAAATTTAAACTCCCTTTCACCCACAAGCACAGAGAAAGATTTACAGCTGCGAATAAATGCCATTACAACTTAGACAATACAAAGAGGCTTCAAAAGTTTCAAGGTGAAGATAAGAACCAGGCTGGACTTTCAGCTACGTGATTATCAGCAAGCTAAGTCTGAGAATACTTTTCTCAGGGGCAAAATGCCCCTGCTAAACTAAGATTTTGGCCTTGGCTTGCCAAACAGCTGTATTTCTGACCAAAGGGGAAGAATGTTAACCTCTTGACTACTGGTTTGCTAAGAGCTTAAAGCTTTCCAATAAGGCCACAATGCTTTTCAAAAAGAAAAGGAGTGGTTCACAAAAACGGTCAAAAGAGGAGTTTCAGATTTTTATCATTTGAGACTCTGTTTCTCTTATTGGCCTCCTACACACATGATCTTTAAAAGGTTCGCCAATGCTACTCTAGGGTATTTGAAATATATAGAAGGGGGAACTAGATCTGTGATTTCATTGGTAGAGGGATGTCCCTCTACCAATGCAAATTGACATCTTCTGTGAAATTTATAGTTGGAAAGGGTTGTCATACTTTAACCTAAATGGTTATTTTGTCTCAGAGGCAAGCTTGAACCTAGGGCTTTTTGACTCTAGAGCTAGGAAATAGTAGCCTTTAAGTCACTTTTTATTCCAAAGTGCTCCAAAGTCTCTGTAGAAGACCCAAGTCTTAATTGAATCATATATTATGTCCTCAATAAATTGTTTGATTGATTGACTTGTGTCGAATTGAGGCAAACAATGTTAGGACTTATAGTTCCTTATGGAAATATTTATATACTAAATGTTTGTTGAACTAAGAATTAAAAACTAATTTTTAATAAATGTTTTTACTTTCTCCATTAACATGAAATCTGGGCTTTGGCCCCATCACAGACTTTGAGACTTATAAACACCTCATTTAACATTTTCCTATTCTGATTCCAAGTTTTGTGGGGGGTTTTTCCATTAAGGAAGAGCTAGAGTTGTTCTAAATCTTTCCTAACCTCAATTGTATTAAATAAAAAGTTTTTTTTAAAACTAGAGTTACTTTTAAAACTCATTAAAACACATATGCTGCAGGTTTGAGTAGATAATAGAACTAAATGGGGAAAAAATATCAAGACAAAGATGAAAAGAGTCCTGTTTATACAAAAAGCATTTTAGCAGTAGTAAGGCCACCATTATAATGGATAAGAAGGCAGTTTATTAGCAATCAGTTCCATACCAGCTCAGATTATCAATTTATACTTTTAGAAAGACTGTAATTCACGTTTGTTCGTTTGGTTTGGTTTTTGTAGAAATCAGTAGGGAAAGACTTTGTCTCTCTTAACTTCAGTCATTTTTTAAGTAAATCTTCGGTACTTAATAATATCAAGAGAATAAGATTTTTTTTTTTAAAGATTTATTTCACTTTTAAGTATAGTCATGGTTGACTACCTGGGAATTGATTAGTATTTAAAAAGGCTTTTAAGCCCTATCCTTGAGCATTTCCTGTCCCATGACTGGCTGGGTAGGTTATATTCCCCACTCCAACTATATGAGAGATCCTCGGTTTTTTTTTGTTTTTGTTTTTGTTTTTTTCCCGGAACCCATGGGAAGAACTATATAGGAAAGTAAAATATTCAGATCCTTTCTTCCTATATATTTCACTTGAGGAAATATAGGAGGAATCTTTTAATAGTTATCAGGAAACTCAGTTCACCAAAAAGCAAACATTCATTAACTGCCTAGTTTGTGTTAGGCACTGTAAGCAAAAAAAAAAAAAAAATTAGCCAAGAATAGGATTTCGAGGTTGATATTAAATTTGCAGTAGAAACTAGATCTAAGCAAATGGTATTTCTTGAAAATATGGGTGATGTTGTCCTTGGGAAGAGACTGTGATGTTGGGGGGGAAAAGACAAAATAGAATTTTTAAAAATTCATGGAAAGAAAAAAAAATGCATGGAAAAGCCCAGATGGCAACCCAGGCAATGTTAGTATACTAAAAATGCAGTGTATTTGGAATCAGAAGGTAAGGGTTCAAGCCTTTTCTCTGATTTTTACTAGCTTTGTGATCCTGATTAAATTACATAACCTTCAAGTCACATATATATTATATATAGACACATTTTATAAGTATTCAAGTGCTATAAAAGAATAAGCTGTTATAATCAACCAGAAAGCCAATAGTAGTACTAAAGAGTTCATCAGTCCCATGTTAGTTCAGCTTTAATTCTCTACCCTTGTGTAGCATAATAGGAGTTTTCCCCATTTTAATCTCCTCTTAGGATTCATTTAGTTAAGAATAAAAGGGATTGTTTATCTTGGCAAGTCATATTCCATCTTTGCAAACTGCCATTTCAACTAATATTCTTGAAAAGATATAAAGTAGTGTTGTTAGATCAACAAAAGGGTGCTCTTACAGGAGGAGGAACCCTGTTGTTTGAGGATGCTGCCAGGGATAGACAGGTAAGGTAGAAACATGAGCTTCTCGAAACCAGTTTCTTAAGAAACGGATAGGGGAAACGTCTTAGTCAAGTTTTGGCACTTGTCATACATTGAGAATGATTATAACCTGGGCCTAGATAGGAAACAGAGGCACAATCCCATTGAGATTGTCTCACTTCTTCCTCCTTCACATATAGTCTATCATTTCCAGAAAAGACTGGGTTGGACAGTAGAGAGAGGACAAACAGAAAGAGTTTTGTTATCTCCATGTTTCTCAGCTAAATTGTATTGTTAAGGTGTATATTCTGAGAATAGAAGGGGAGTGGAGAGGAATGTAAAGCCATTGTAGCAAATATCCCAGATTTAACTGAGTGAGACAAAAGGATCACAGATTTAGAACTGGAAAGGATGTTAGAGGTCACCTAGTTTAACTCCATTTGCTAGATGGCCTATTAAATGAGGTCTAGAGACATAAGGGGATTTGCCCAAATTCACACAAATAGTAAGTGACTGAGCCAAAATTTAAACTTAAACCCATCATACTCTTGCCACCAGAGAGAGCCATTGGATAATCTTAAAAGACTTCAAGCAATCTGACAATCTTCCTATTAATAGGGAAAACTTTTATCTTTAGAAAAATATAATTTATGCTGTGATGTTGTAGATTAGTTTATCCTTTAGCCACCCCCTTCCCCCCATCCCCCCCAGTTTCCTTTGTCTTCACATTTTAGAAAATGATCATCTTGAGTTGTGGTGGCCAACTGTTGTGGAAACATCTTTGGGAATTTAGATTAAATATTGGACAACAGACATAGATTGTCACTAAATACATAATTCAGGCCTTTCTATCTTGGAAGGACCTGCAAGAACTGGTACTTTGATATAGTCTTTTTTTTTTTAAACCCTTAACTTCTCTGTATTGGCTCATAGGTGGAAGAGTGGTAAGGGTGGGCAGTGGGGGTCAAGTGACTTGCCCAGGGTCACACAGCTAGGAAATGTCTGAGGCCGGATTTGAACCTAGGACCTCCTGTCTCTAGGCCTGACTCTCAATCCACTGAGCTACCCAGCTGCCCCTCTATGATATAGTCTTGAAAATTCATTTCTATTTACTTTTTGTTTGTCATGAAAAGGCATTAGAAGAGTTTTAGTGGATGCTGAATAATCTTAAGTAATGGCTTTTTAAAAAAATCCAAATCAATAAGTTTTTATGAAATGGTTGATTTTTAGATGGCAAGAGTTTTAGTTTGACTGTCAGAACTTTTACACTTATTGTGAAGAAAATACTATATTTTGAAAATTATGTTTTCATTTTTAGGAGCTCTATGAAGAAGAAACATCATCTTGGAAAAGAAACAAAGAATGCTTTTGGACAAAAAATGACTAATTTTTACTAAATGAGAATTTAGAGCTCTAAAAATTACTGTAATTGTATGTTGTTTTCCTTTATTTCCTAGTCTTTTTGATCTTTCTGAGGCATATGTGAAGGCAATTATTTAGGAGACTTTGAGCCTGAGTGCCCCAGCGTGGGACATAGATCACAGAGTCACATGTCTGATGCCTAACACTGTGTCCTGGTGCAGCCAGTGTCAGTCTGAACATCCCGAGTGTTAATGTGCCAGAGCCAGCATAATGTAGCTCCACAGAAGGGCAGACTGGCATGACACTTGAAAGCCATTGGCCAAGGAAAGGGAGGTGGAGCCAGTAGGGTTCAAAAAGTGATAGTGAGAAGCTGAGTCACCCTTTGGACTTCCATACTGGTCTCTGGGCTGGGGGGGAGGGGTGGGTTCTCTCTGAGGTTTTTCTTATCTGATTTTACTATCTCTGGCTAGCAGGGCCTCAGCCATCCAGTTAAATGGAGAATCACATCTACCCCTAAAGTTAGAAAGGCTGAGATCTCTCTCTCTCCCCTATCTATTCCTCTCTCTTCACTAATAGATGTTTATAAATCTGATAGTAAGCCTCCAGATTAATTTTTTTTTATAACAGGCAGAATGCTACAGAAGCTAATTGGACTTCTAACTTATTAGGCATTTTGAGAATTTTAAAGTCATAATAACTTCTTAAAGCCCCGCTTTTCTCATCTTTTCAGTGAGTATACTACCTAACTTAGAGGGTTGTGAGCAGAGAAATATTTGGTAAACTTTAAAATACTATGCAAATTTAATTTAGCAAGGCCATGATATTTGGTCAACAGGTTCTCTTCTGGCATCCCAGTGAGTCAACCAGGAAAAAGCAAAGGGGGAGAATTTAGGAATGAGAGGTTGGGAGGAATAATGATATGATTTTTATTTAGGGAATGATAAGATAATCATGTTCTCTTACCAAGCTAACTTTGTTTCTGCTTATACATGTATGTCTTTCCTTCCCTCTTACTAGTACCTTTTCTTGAATGATATAAGAATTGGTAAAGTTGGAATGGGCCTCCAATCATAGTTATTTTCAACTCTTGAACTGTGTGAGAATGGAAGGAGAGGTAAGGTATGATGCAATGAAAACAGGGTGCAAAAGTAAAATATCTTGGCTGGAATGCAAAGGAGAAGGGTTCCAAACAGAATGTAAAGAGAATATAAAGAGAGGGGGTGAAGCTGAAGCAGGGGAAATTTCCTGATTCTCTCAGAACTCTGAGTGGACTTCTGGGAGTGAACTGCCAACCTGAGGAGCAATTGGAACTGTGAGAGGAGTTCCCAGCTTCTGGACTATTTCTCTCCCTCTGATCCTGCTTGGTGTTGAGTGTGTGATCCTGCTTTTGATCCCTATCCATTCCTGAGTTATTCCAGCTTTGTTCCAGATTCAATTTTAATTCTTCCTGTGAGACTGAAGAAGGAAGCCCAGCTGAACCTGAACTGACCGAGTTAACGCAAAACTTCTACAGGCCTGTAGCCTTGGTAATCCTACCATCTGGTCACCAAATCTGAATCAGCCAACTTGATCTTAAATTTTAACCTTTAATGAAAACTGTTTTGGAGAGGCTATAGATTTAGGAAGCTAGGACAGGGATTTTGGGGATTATAGCACAGTCAGGAAGGGCTTGCAGATAGCTTTGAAGAAAAAGAAGACAAGCCTTTTGCAGGCCTTGTGGTTAGTGGCTTAAGAATAGCTCTATTAGCTTAGGGATCTCCTTAGCCCTCCTTCTTCACCCAGTCCTTGTTGTTTTACTCCATTAAACATTTTATTGATAATTTAACATCAGTCAGATTGCGTTTTTGAGAGCTCTAGGACTGAGGGTAACTATCTTGCCCTCTGATCCTGAGAGGTAAAGAGACAGCAGACACCTGGTTTCGCCAACCTTCTGAGTGGCCAAACTCGCATTTTTCAGTTGGCAGAGCCAGTTAGGTTAAAATCTGGTCAAGCTGAGCAGATTTTGAAACCAGAAAAGCTATTTTCATCAGTTGGAAGTTTGGGCTTACGAAGCCTGAAAAGTCAGTAGAATGGCCATCTTGAAAAGTTTTTTTGCAGTCTCAGAGTTGCTGAAATCTACCTAGCAACCAGACTGACCACTCAGAATAAAGTCAACATTTCTGAGTGCAGAAGCTTTTAAAGGGCCAGTTTTAAAAACCATTTTTACTGTAAGAAGGCTTGAAAACAACAAAAGTCCAGAAGATTGTTGTGATAATGGGGGTGTTGGCATGTTTGTACCAATGCTTCCTGATTTGTTATAATCTAGTATTCATAGACATCCCTGAAATGGTGTCTTTCGTAATGAATATATCTGGAAATATAAAATGGATGAAAATGGAAATGGATAGAGCAATATCTTATCTCCTGGTGCTGCTTGTTTTACTCTATACAGTGATAAAGATCTATACTGGGGAAAAAAGGTTTTTTTCAAAATACTAGGCAAAAGGGATGTAGGAAAGAACGAAACTGAGTTAAGACTAATGGTATTGGCTTTAAAGGAAGACATGGAAAACATGTAACAGAAACTAGATAAATTAACTGGGGAAACTGAGGCAGTAAAGAATAACAAGGCAGAACAAAAAGATAATGATACCCAACAAAAGCAAAATGAAGATCAGGGTATTAATGCGCCAAATATTGCTGCAGTTTCCTTGCTCCCATTGCATGACTTTACTTACCTTCAGCCAGAAGAAGGGATAATTCATGTAAAGACCCATAAGCCTTTTAAAATTGCAGACTTGGACCACCTGTGAAAATGCATGCCTAGATATTTTGAAGAACCAATGAAATGTGTGAAGGAATTGAAAAGAACCATAAAGCTGTATGATCCAAGCTTCGAAGCAATAGCTCTCTGAACTTTTTACAAAACAGGAGAGGGAGCAATTTATTCAAGAAACATAAACAATACAAACTTAACATAGTGGTCTACATAAGGGGTTGATCATTTAGAATTGTGAAATATTGAAAATCTCATATTTTTAGGCCAGGCAAGACAATCAGTCCTAGAGGCAATGAAAATCCGTGCCAAAAGACCTCATACCTGGAGAAGGTTTGAGAAGTTAAAAACAGGAGCCAGGGGAAAATCCTTCCACTTTTCTAGTCAGAGTAATAGAGATGAGTGAAAATCTTCTGGGGTTTGTTGATTTGTCAGAGGAGAATTTGCAGCATATCAGGAGACAGTTTGTGAAGGGAAGCTGTCTACCTGTAAGGAATTATTTCAGGTTGTAATGTCCTAGCTGGGATCTCTAGGATTAGAAGATCTAAGGAAAAATGCTTTATATGTGTTTTCTGGAGAGAAAGAAAGGAAATCTGAGGATAGGGATGAATTAGTTCAAGAGTTAAGAAATCAGTTAAAAGAGGCAAACAAAAGATTAAAAGAGAAAGAGCTAGACGAAGTAAAGACCATGGCAACATTGAAAACTTATAGGCCTAGACAAGAGTATGCACCAAGGGTACAAAGGACTAATCAAATGAGATGTTTCCTATGCAACAGGGATCTCCTTAGCCCTTCTCCCTCACCCAGTCCTTGTTATTTTACTCCATTAAACCTTTTATTGATAACGTAACATTAGTCAGATTGCATTTTTGAGAGCTCTAGGACTGAGGGTAGCCATCTTGCCCTCTGATCCTGAGAGGTAAAGAGACAACAGACTCCTAGTTTCACTAGCTAAACTCACATCTTTCAAATGGATTATAACACCAAGAAACAAAGTATTTTAAAGTTGAAATAAATAATTTCAATTAAACTTGAGAGTGTAATGGTCTTTGTTCTTTTAATACTTAATTTCCAAATAGATATAATCACTTACCTCTAGAAAACATATGTAGAAAAATATATATCCTTCAGTTCCCAGGGGTTGAAAGGCATTAATTTTTTCAATGCAATAATAGAATTAATATGTTATATATGTTTAGAAGCTTCAGTGTTTTTTCTTGCCGCATGTCAATTCAGATGCATTTTTGCTGATTCATTCTCAATTCTAATTGAATTTTAAAGTCAGTAATTATAAAATCAGGAAAATATATTAGTTAATTATGTTACTTATTGGGCCTGTTGATGTCATGTATGAACTGATTCAGATTTAAGTGAGCAAAACTAGAAAATGATTTATAATATACCATTATAAAGAAAAACAATTTGGAAAGGCTTGGGAACCATGAACAGTTCTAAGGGCTTAAGAACAGTGTACTGCAGTGATCAACCAGGATTCCAAAGAACTGAGTGTGCTGTCCACCCTCCAAGAGAGAGAATATTGATAGATTTATGGTTCAGAAAGAGATATACTTTTTTTGTAAGTAGCCAGTTTGGGAATTTGTTTTGCTTAATGTTATTGGGGTTTTTTGGACAACTGTTTTGGTCTTATTTTTTCCTTAGGATGAAGAGAGAGTTGAGTGTGAGAGGAAGGGTAGAGATAAGAAAGAAAAGTAATTGAACCATTAAAAAATTATGGAAACAACCAAGGAAAAACCAGAAAGAACAACAAATAAGTAGTTTTATAAGTTAAGTACTGAATTTATTATAGAAAGAAAAACAATCTGTAATTTGTGGCTTTATATAGCATCCTCTTTTTACCTTTTACTTTGTATGTGAAAATGCTCATTTTATTTGGTATTTAAGTCTAGAAAAAATAAAAGCAAAATATTACATTGGTCTCACTTCTAGTAGAAAAGGTAGCTACTCTCAGATGTCCCTCTGACATGATTTTTAAAATTTCTCATCTCTAAACTTGCTAATATATGAGTTGCTTACAGGTTTTTTTAAAAAAAAAATCCTTAACCTCCACCTTAGAATTGATACCAAGTGTCAGTTCTAAGGCAAAAGAGAGGTAACCTCTAGGCAATTGTGGTTAAGTGACTTGCCCAGAGCCACCCAACTAGGAAGTATTTGAGGTCAGGTTTGAATCTAGGACCTCCTCTTTTCAGGCCTGACTCTTATCCGCTGAGCCACCTTGCTGCCCCAAATTACATTTTTGTTAATATATATTAAAATAATTTCTGATATATCGTGATATCATTGAATGAATGCTAGAATAAATCATAGAATTCATATTTTAGATGGATACATCTGAATCAGTCACTGGGAGAGCCAGTTCTACTAGGGGCACTTATTTTTGATTGTTTTACAATAATTTCACCATCTTCTTGGAAGTATTTCATAGAAATAGAAGATGAATTATGATTATGCAGTAATATTTATGTAAGAATAAGGGACATGCTCAAATAGGTTTTGCCACCATAGCCTTTGAGAATTCATGCCACAACCTAGCATTGGAAAAGGACTTCTTAGTGGAAGAAAAGGGAATGATTGTGGAAGGAAACAGATTTTTCTTTTTGGTACCAAAGAAAAAATTTCAGGATTATAGTTTGCCATACTGGTTAGGCTATTGTAGACAAATGGGTGTATGAGCTTATTATGAATAATTTGATAGAGTCATAGGTATTTTTGAAACATTCTTTTGTAACTTAGAAATGTTTAAAAAGTTTTTAATGGTGGCATTTGTTATCCTGAAAGCCAAACTAATTCATCAGTACTTCCTTTCCTTTAGATACCACACTTCTAAAGAATGTCTTCAATAAGGTGTCTTTAGTCTCAACCTGGAACAGATCAAGACTCTGTGACAGGTCTTCTGGTGATTCCTGTTTAACCTTAGCCCTGCTAAGATAGCACTGTCCTTCAAGATAATCTTATTTGATCTTAGTAACTGGGAAACTTTGCATATAGTATAAGCTGAGATTTTGTTAAATGGATGTTTAAACAGGAAACTTCTATTGTCAGTGGTAGAATCTATAGCTCCTAGGAATACTGCATTGAACTTGCCACAGCTATCAACTATCTTGGGTGGTTGAGAAGTAGAAGTTTAGTGTCATATCTACATAATCCCAGCGGCTTGATCCTTGGTATTATTATTTTGAGAATGAGAGGCACAGATCTGAGTTGCTCACAGTTAAGAGAGCCTTTAAACATAGAAACAACAAAAGACCACTAATTCTTTGGAATCTGGGAATCTACAAGGTAACTAGAGAGGACATTGCTCTCTGAAAACCTAGGTTCCAACGTGTATTCAGAATGTATATATGTAGTTTCACAGAATTTGGAGCTGGAACAGGACCTTAGAAATCAACTAATGTAAGGATGGGAATTGTGGAAGAGGGATGGAACAAAAGGAGCCAGAAAAGGCAGTTGCTGACAGCTGAGACCAGAGAGGATTCTGGGAATTTCTCTGGGGAAGAGGGAGAGGAGAGGTCTTTGGGCAGAGGACTGGGAGGAGAGAAGAGGAGGACATCCCAGCTTGGATCCTGTCCTGAGGGCTTCCTGAGGATCTTTCTTTTGGAAATTGAAACCCTGATTCCCTGATCAAAGCCATTCCATCGCATCTCACCCATCAAGACTTTAACCATTGAGACAGCTAAGTTTTTGGACTCCATTTTGGGAGCATTCTCTTAGTCTCCTTCACCCATTATACAACCTTGCTGAGAGACCCCTTTCAGTAAAACTTAAAATTATAGAAAAGGATTGAAACAAAAAAAATAGAAAAAGAAGGAGAAGGGATGCTGGGAGAAGCTTAGAGACTTACCTTATAGACTTTCTCTATCAAATGTGAGAAAAGAGACCCAGAGAAAATTATTTTCTCAGGAAAAACAGGTTGTAACAAATATGGAATCTGAAGTATGGTTTTGACTACAAATCCTATTATTTTTCTGATCTGTATCAACAATCATATGAAAGCTTGCTGCAAATTATAGATAAAACTTTTAAGTCATGGTTAAGGCAACTCATATTTCACTATACATCTATCAGATTTGCAAAGGTAACAAGAAGTTAGAATGGTAACTATTGGAGAGGCCGGGGAGGACAGACATAATGAGATTCAATTTGTGATATTTCAGACTGGTTCAATTATTCTGGGAAAAAAAAATTGGAGCTTTATTACAGAAGTCCATAAGTTGCACATACCCTATGAACCAGTGAAGTCAATATCAAGCATTTTACCCTGCAAAATTTGTAGCAGCATTTTCTGTGGTAGTCAAGAACTAGAAGCAAAGTGGGTGCCATCAGTGACGACATCTGTAAGGGAGAAAAAGGGGGTTTTTGTTGGATGAATATTAAAAGTTTTGGTCGCCAAGGAATTAAATCTACTCTGCTCATTCTTAGATTTGATTTCATTATCACACATCCATTAAGGAGTGACTATAAACAGAAGCATATAAATGTAATGAGATTTA
Organism: Gracilinanus agilis; assembly: GCF_016433145.1. Lineage (NCBI taxonomy): Eukaryota > Metazoa > Chordata > Mammalia > Didelphimorphia > Didelphidae > Gracilinanus > Gracilinanus agilis. Next base: position 366,678,987 of record NC_058130.1, read on the forward strand.
TTACATTGTAAGAAATTATTAGCAATGTGAAAAATTCAGAATTTGCAGAACTTTCATGAACCAAGGTGAGAAAAGCAGAACTAATAAAAGTAGGCCCAAAGATTGCAGTAATGAAAATAATAAAGGCAAATAATGCTGAAAGGCTTCAGAACTCTGATGGATGAAATGGCCTATTAGCTAAATAAGATATAGCTGTTCTTGCAGGGATAGATCGTACCTTTTCCAGGTATGGACAATTAACCACCCCATCCCAATGCCCAGTCCCATTTGAATTGCTGACACTTAGATACATGTTAAAGTTAGAAATTTGAGGATTCATAGGGAAGCAAGAACACATCTTCTATGGCTTGTTATAATTTCTCTTGGGGATTTCCAAGCAGTCTTGCTTTATAGAGCTTCAAGTTTCCAGAAAGTTATATAGTTTTTAGTGTCTAGCTAGAATATTGATTGTTGTAATATTTCTGTCCTCTGCAACAAAATTTCAACTGTGCGTGCATGTATGCGTGTGTGCATGTGTGCTTATTTTCCATTTAATCAAACCCACTTTTTTATTCTTGAGACAAAAGCCATAGCGTTGCCACAGTAAGTTAAACTTCTTGGTTTAAACAAGATACTTTAGCAGCAATGCAGTCATGTAATTAAGGAGGTCATCCAGCAGAGGGCTGTGCTATCATAGTTCTACAAGTGAAAGAGCATTTTTTTTTTCTTTATATGCAAGAAACAACAGCAAAAAGCTTAACAGTTATTTTGTTTTAAGTTAGGATGGCTCTCATTTAAAAACACTGCACCTTTGAAGGATGAAGAAAAGGCAATATGAAATCAATAGGCTGCTGGATTTTGCCAGGATATCTGTGTTCAACTTCAGCCCCAGAAACTAAACAGCTCTATGATTATTTAACTCTTTAGTGCCTCAGTTTGTTTCTTCATCTGCAAAATAGAGATAATTTCACTTACACTACCTACCAGGGAAAGCATTAAAAATCTTATAGTGCCATATACATCTGCTATTATTTAAATCTAAGGCATTGAGAAGGGTTTGAAGTAAAACATTTTTCCTAAATCCTTATTTACTTAGCAGCTTGAAAACGGTTGTTTTAATAAAAGCTCACAAGTATGCTCTTTGAAAGTTTTAATATTTAAAGCTACTTTTCATACAACTCCCTTGTGAAACAGGTTATGCAAATATATTATACCCATTTTATGGATAAAAGTCAGAGAGTGAAATGATTTGCAGAGTTCCACAGCTAACTGTTAGAACTTATGTTTGAACCTAGGCTTCTTTGTATTGTGCCACGTTATTTCCCCACACCAGGAATAACAAATTTGTGGACCTCAAGATCAAGATGTCATATGGATCAGATGTATAAACCTGTTGAATGACTGAACAGGCATTCATTAAAGGAGCTTAATATGTGCCAGGCACTGTCCTAGGTTCCGAGGATATGAATACAAAATGAGACAGCCAGGGGATACAACCTATGAGGAAATGGAGGCCAAGGAAGGAAGTTGTGGTCTAGGCAGTCAATTTTTCACATTAGCAATTTCTTATAGCATAATATCCTGTTATATTTATGTGCCACAATTTGTTTATAGCTATTACTCAACCAATGGCATCACTGATGTGAATGGAGTTACTAGGCAAAGACTGTCATGCCTTTTCCAGGACTAATGGTAATATAATAATAATAGCTAATGTTTACTAACTACTTCTAAGTACCATGCATGGGCAGCTAGTGGATGGAGGAGTCAGGGAGACTCCTCTTCCCAAGTTCAAATACAACCTCAGTTACTTCCTACCTGTGAAACCCTGGACAAGTCACTTAACCCTGTTTGTCTTAGTTTCCTCATCCCTAAAACTAAACTGGAGATGGAAATGGCAAACCCCTTTCCAAGAAAACCCCAAATGAGATCATGAAGAGTTGGTTGTGACTAAAATGACGTGCCAAGTTCTGTGCCAGGTGCTTTTCATAGTTGGTTGGTTGATTGCTATTCTTTGTAACCAAAGAGGACCAAAGTGACATTACTGGTGATGTCTCTTGATGAGCATAAATTGGATTTAAGTGAGGCAAAGTTGCACAAAGTAGTTGAATTTGCTTTCTATTTCACTTATTCAAGTCTAGTAGCAAGACAAAAGTCAAGATGACTGGTGATGGCCTGGGATGCAGAGGATGACCTTGGCATCTTTGATGTCTGACTAAGCTCTAAGCATTCCACAGCGCCTGCTTCTGCAGCCTTTATGGGACAAATTGTTCTCATCTACCTATTCCACTGAGGGGAAGTCTTCCCATGCTTGGGGTAGAAACTCTCCTTACTCACAAACAGGTTTGAGGCCTATTGTTTACCTTCAACCTGGTTTAGCCCGTCTGCTGAGATGGTTTTTCTGGGGTGTGCATGCCGCTCATGCTACAGTTTCTTAGAGCCACAGATGAGAGCTAGATGGCAGGTGGACATCAAAAGAGGAAAATGGCTCTGGAAAGGGCTCACCGGCCCTCACACCACTGGTTCTGCCTTACAATTATTATTTAATCCTTACAACAGCCCTGAGAGATAAGTATTATTATTATCCTCCTTTTGCATATGAGGAAACTGAGGCAAACAGATTAAGTGACTTGCACATACCTAGTAAATCTATGATGATGGTTGGATTTAAACTAGCATTTTCCTGATTCCAGGCTGAGCACTCTATCTACTATGCCACTAATATATCCCTAAACTTTGAGAGAACTGTCTGCCATGGAAGACAACAGCCTTTGAGGTGATTAGAAAAATATTAGAGACAAACAGTACTCCTAGTATCATTTCGGATGGTACTTCTCATATTCTGTAACTAAACACTTGTAACAATTGTCATCTGATGGAATTTTGTTCCTGTGTAGAAGATCTTCATAAATGATAGAGCATTGTATATTCAAGCTACATTATAACATTGAAAACATATTTGGCTTCATATTATAAAAACACATTTTTTATTACACATATGTACAGTATAATCTGGTACTGAGGCTTCAGTGATTTATAGGTGAATAATTCTAATTTTCATAAAATTTACATCAATAAGAAACAACTAAAATTCTTGACTATTTTATGTTGAAATCTAAAGTGATTTCAGCTTCTCAGAAACAGAACATTGTGCGATTTTATTTACAAACATTGTATTTACATTCATTTTTTTAATATTGTGCTTTCCTGTTTTTGCAATGACAAAGTGTGCCTGCAGAAAGTCTGCAAGTGGGAAGTGGGAGGGAAATTCTGATGTAATAAATGGAAAACAGCCAGTACAAATTTCTGTAACCAAACATCTAGCAAACCGTATCCCAAAGATTTAAGCAAAGGAAGTGTCTAGTAGTGCTAAATATTACATTAAAAATACATATGTACAATACTAATTCAACAGTATAATCTTACATTATCTCTATGAAGATAGTTGAAATATATTTGAAACTATAATTTATTACTTTCAATACCATATATTAGACCTTTAAATTCTTCAAAGTTTAAATACTCATTTATGCTTTCATTTTGCCCCAGTGTTTACCTTCTAACCATGTCATTTTAATGTTAAACATCTAACTTGTTAACTTAGTGTTTCAAAACATTGCTGAGTAGCCCCCCCAAATTATTCAGACAAGGGAAAACTTAGTTCAGATTTGTTTTCCTGAATAAGTTGTGTACAAATTAAATCATTTTAAATGCACCAGGAATACTTAGTGTAAAAGATTCCAGGTTTGAGTCATCATATAAAGTGAATAATCACCTCCTGATTTATTCATGTTGGATTTTCATACATTTTTTTATGGTCCAGTACACCCATTATGAAAGTAGATTTTCATTTGATAACAGCAGTGTTAGGACAACCACTTTGCATAAGAAACTGCTTTTGTCTTAAACACATTATTGAAGTTGAAGTTTCTTTAACAGTAGTTATAAGATGCAAAACTTTTTATTAAAAAAAGTTTCTTTGTTCTTGAAAGCATTTATTTTATAAAAATAAAGACTGGCTAGCAAAATTTTCTCTGGCCAGCTAAAGGATTTGAGAATCATAGAATCTTTCCTCTTATTTTACAACTAAGAAGTGATACAAAGATCTGAATTAAATTTACAGTTCTTTATCGAGGAAAGCAATAATGTGGGGCCTAGCCCATAAAGGTTAGATAATCTTTACAAGATCCACAGTTAGGCTGTAGTGAGGCAACCACAGTTTCTGGTTTTTATTGATAAGTTCCATTCTCTGGAGCTTATATTCCATTTATAAAATGGATACTTTCTGCCTTCTTCCCCTCCCCTCCATAGATATATAGTCATAAAGGCCCAGGACTAGTACCTACTCAAGCTTAAAAGTGGATGAGATATACCTCTAATTCTAACTTCTGTACTATAATACTAAGATTTGTTCTCTCCATGATAAATAGCACTAGTGGTTTTTTGGTTTTGTTTTGTTTTGTTCTGTTTTTGTTTTGTTTTACAACCTGTATGTAGTAAACTAGTAACACAAGCTACTTTACAGAAAAACAGGCAAGAGGTGATCCCGTCTCAAAATGGGCTAAATTTGAATTGGCATCATATACACTTACTGTCAGGTTCGGTATATAGTCCATGGCGGCCCTTTTTGAAAAGTTAGTAGGCATAACTGAACAGAATTTTTCTGAATGTTAGAATCTATGTTATACCCTTTAGAAGGATTGGCAAATACAGTAGCTTGCATGTATAAGTTAAAAATACCTTGCCTATTTAATGCTAGTTTCTTCCAAAAAACAGCAAGATGTGTATATGGCATAATCCAAAGCTTTAAGGCATAGCTCCACATGCTTGGCAGCTAGTTGACATAGCCATTCTGAGCTTTAATTTTCCCCATCTGTACAACAGGAATCACACCCAAACTACCTAACTCATAGGGGCAGTTTTGAGGAAAGCAGTTTGTAAATTTTAAAGTGCTACATAAAAGTGAGCTGCTTTTATTATGTAGTTACACAATTTCTGCAGGAATTTTTTGATTAGCTGCAATAAGGATGAACCCCTGGCATATATGTTATTCTATTAACAACACACTGTTTATGATATGAGCTTGAAATTTGATGGATTTTTGAGTTATTTTGGCAGAATACATGATAAACAACAATGCAGAGCAAATTGATTATCTGTTCTCAATGATCAAATTCAGTTATCCATCACTGTCCAGCTGGCCCCTAGCTTGGGGTTATTCTAAGAAGGGCAGGGCACTTAGATGAGTAAGTGCCTAAATTTTTTTAAACTACATTTCACAGCCAAGCAAAAGTTTTTAAATTGGCTGTTGCTTTGTTTTTTTTATGCTGAAAAGCATTTTAGAGTTTAAAATGACCTCAGAACACATTTATCCCAACACCTTTGATTTTATAGATGAACTAACTTGGATTTTTATAGATGAGCTAAATGAACAGAAAAGGCTTCAGATGATCCAGCTGGTTCTGAATGGCAAACAATTCACATATGCAAAGCCAAAGATACCCTTACTCTACTCCAGCCCCCTGGGCTACTGCCATGGCTCTCATCATAGGGGTAGGGGCACAAGTAAGACAAAAAAAATACAGCAAACTTGGAGCTTTTAGAAAATCAGTTCAGAAAGGGAGACTGAGAATATGCTATGGGGAAAGTAGGAGCTGCTTAAAACTGCCTGGCAGCCTAATTTCTTTCTTCTTCTTCTTTTTTTAAAAATAACTCTTATCTTCCATCCTAGATTCATTGCTAAGTATTGGTTCCAAGGCAGAAGAGTGGTAAGGGCTAGGCAATGGGGGTTAAGTGACTTGCCCAGGGTCACACAGCTAAGAAGTGTCTCAGTCCATGTATGAATCCAAGATCTTCCCTTCTTTAGGCCTGGCTCTCTATCCAGAAAGGCACCCTACTGTTTCTAGTAGCCTAATTTCTTAACTGTGATAGCTAGACAGTCCCCTAAAAGCAACCACGTTTGAAGCTCAAACTGGAGAAAGGGATCACCAAGATAGAGGACAGGAGTTCTGAGAGGAAAGATCATAGTATCATAGACCCACAGTTGGAAAGGACCTAAAAGGTCCTCTAGACTAGCCAAACCCCTTATTTGTCAGCTTAGAAAATGGCGTCCCAGGGAGGTTAATGATTGCACCAAAGTTTACTAGGTAGTAAACAGGTTAGGATCTGAATCAAGGTCTGACTCAAGAGTCATTGTACTTTCCACTCTACCCATGACACCGAGGATAAAGTTCTCCTTCACAGTTCCTTAGCTGTGCCACTCACATATATAGCCTTTGGCTATAAGTTGTAATGTCTCATCTCATTTGAATGTCTATTCAAATTAAAGAGATACTGAATAACTGTCCTGGGTGTTAAAAGCTCTTCTACCTCCCTCTTGCAAAGAAGGCAAGTTGTAACACTTTGGACACTTTTTTTTTTTCCAGTAAACATCTGAAAATAGGCTGAATCTGGCCTCAGACACTTCCTGGCTATGTGACTCTGGGCAAGTTACTTTATCACAATTGCCTAGCCCTTAACCACTCTTCTGTCTTAGAAGGTAAGAATTTAAAAAAATAGGTCTGCATTTTGCTTTAACACTCATGGAATAGGAAACACAGAATTTCTGGCACAATGTTTTCTATCAATATAAACTCTGGCCCAGCCAGTTTAAAGACTGTCTTTTTTTCCCCGTTATGTAAAAAACCCCTGACTTTCAAAAAAGGCAAATCTTTCCCCCAACAAAAGGAACTTTTTTATACCCAAACTGGCCAGCAGCTTCACTTAAAATAAAGTTTGTAAAGTCATTTCACTCATAAAATGATAAAAGAGTTTTTGATATTTGAAAAAACCAGTCATTCAAAGGATTTCCAGCTACAACTGTGCTGGAAAACTGTGGCAATTCAGCTGTTTAGTTCCGTATTCTCATCAGTCTCATCTAGATTTTTGCCCATTTTCTCATATTTCCTCTTGAAAAAACCAAGCTGCAAAACAAACAAAAACAGTATGCAGGTGTTAATAACATATCTTTGGAATGAGTATATGTTTGTCACTTTGCTACCCACCCCCCAATCTGTAAACAATTCAATTTGACAAACCTTTATTAAATGCCTAACTTAGTGGGGACATCCAAGACAAATAAATAAAATAAAATAAAATAAAATAAAATAAAATACTCCCTGCCTTCAGGGAGCTTAAATTCTATAAAGTAGGACCTGAACTTCTTATGTATACAGTGTTGTCTAGGCCAAGACAGTTAGGGAGTGAACAGTAACAGCTAGGGGCTTGGAGGAAAGCTTTACAGAGGAAATAACATCTGAGCCCAATTTGAAAGGAAAGGAGAATTCTTTCTACTGTATCCATAGAACCAATGAAGAAACTAAGGCTAAGTAACTTGCTCAAGATCACACAGGTGGGAAGTGGCAAAAACCCAGAACCTTACTTGAAATCTTATCATTCTTTCCCTTGCACAACCTTGTCCTATTGCCACTGAAAATTTTTTTTGAGCATGGAGGTGATAAGACCAGACCTGTGCTTTAGGAAAATAATACTGGGTATACAAAGGATAGATTGGAGAGCGGAAAGCCTAGGAACCAAGAGAATCAATTTGGAAGCTAATATATAGGGTGTCCCAAAAGCCTTAGTGTAGCTATCAGCAATAAGATTTTTGAGGCAGCCTGAATTAGTCCAATAAGCGGTGATGAAGGCCTGAATTAAATGTATACATGGAGAGAAGGAAGTCAACAAGAGAATGGTTGTGGATGCAGAATCAGTCAAATTTGGCAACTGGTTGGATAATTAGGATGAGGGATAGGGAAAAGTAAAGGACTGGTTTAAAGCTGGAAAAACTGGGTAGATTTCTAAACAGAAAATGGGATGTTTAAGATAAAGTCTTGAAAGATTAACTCAGAGTTCATCAGACAAATAAAGGAATATGACTGCCTAAACAACTGGTATGCTATATAAAACACATTCTGACCCAAATGCTCAAACACCCATTTACAAACTGGCCTTCTGGAAGGATTAGATAACTTTTTTTCTGAACTTTAAAAATTAGGTTTGTTTGCAAAACAAAACAAAACAAAAAACCTGGGAAAAAACACCAAATCTCAGAGCTCAAAGGATGGTAATTTTATATCACAAAACATCTCTCAAATGGTAAGTCTGTCAGTTTCATGGAAGATATTTTTGTGCAAATTGTATGACTACAGGTGCCAGACACAAATAGGTCCTTTTCCTGGTCTAACAAAGGGACCAAGAAGAGAAGTGGAGAGAACATCTTAGGAACAACTATTTGGAAGAAGAGTTGAAACAAAGAGGTGCAACCCTACAATCTCAACACCTATGGCAAATGAGTCAAGTCCGGTTATGCCTTCATATATGGCTATGTTCACTTCCCAGCTAATGGCCAAGCCAAGGCAATTACTTGTATTTAGTAATACCAAGTAGATACCTTTCTGGTCTCGGACACTTACTAGCTATGTGACTCTGGGCAAGTCATTTAAACCTGTTTGCCTCAGTTTCTTCTTCTGTAAAATGAACTGGAGAAGGAAATGACCAAACTACTACAAGAACTTTACCAAGAAAACCCCAAATAGGGTCACAAAGAGTCTGATATGATGGAAGTAACTGAATAACAACAAAAAGTAGATGCCCTAGACAGCACCTTAAGTTGGTAATTTTTACATTCATCAGTGTTAAGAGAAAAAGGTTGAAAGACAGATGTTAGGAGATTACACTTTCTGTCAATGACCCACCACACACACACACACATACACACTCACACACATGCACACACATGTGCACACACATACAGCTAGTCATTCATTATTTACCTTCCACAAAATAGTAGTTAGGGCTAATAGCAAGAGAAGACCAGCAATTGCACTTCCAATGATAACTCCTATTGGTATTTCAGGTTTTTCATCAGGCTTCATTATTGTAAGTGGAATCTGAAAATACATATTAAAATTAGAATCACAAATTAGACATCCTATGAATGACATAATAGAGATTACCTAGTCTAATGCTCTCTTTTGAAACTCAGGTCCAAAGAGATTAATAAAATATTTGTTCCAACAGGTAACAGCAGGTAGGCTCCCTCAGAATGTTATTTTAAAGAGTATCCCTTTGCAAATCCCATAATGTGACATTCTAGTGGCTCACTTGACATGCAGATGGCTCTGGGTTCCCAAAGGGTATGAGTCAGAGCACAAACTCTGGCAGATTTGACATCAAGCTGGAAAGACTTCTAAGTACACACTCAATAACAGACATATTTGCCTCTCATCAAAATGCCTGTCTGGCTTGCTTCAGAATATTCATAATTAGAAGATGATGAACTTTTTTGGCTAAACCAACCCATTAAACTATCTTCTACAAAGAGAAATCTGCTTTCTATTTACACGAAGGGAGGACCTACACTGATGAAATAATTGATGCTTGGGGTGTAAATTTGTTTAAGATACTAAGGACACAAGTTAGTTTGTTTTTTAACTTTCATCTTTTGAATATTTATATACATGGAAGAAACATAACAAATAATTAGAGATACTACCACTGCTCAAAAGCTTTAAGTTTATTATTTCTATGATTGTTGTTTTTCGGTTGGGTCCAATTCCTTAGGCCACCCCCCAAACCCGTTTAAGGTTTTCTTGGCACAGATACTGGAGTGGTTTGCAATTTCTTCCTCCAGCTCATTTTATAGATGAGGAAACTGAGGCAAACAGGGTTAAATGACTTGCCTAAGTTAACACAGCTAGGAAGTATTAGAAGCCAGATTTGAACTCAGGAAGATGAATCTTCCTTCCTGATTCCAAGCCAAATCTTTCTAGCCACTGAACCATCTAGCTGCCAATTTTTGTATTTTAGAAACGGAAATTGTTGAAATATGTGTCTATCACTATGGAAGAAACATTAAGAATCCCATCTTAGTTAAAATGCTATATATGCATACAAACACTTGGGATTCAATTGAAAGTCTCTTGGGGTGAGAAACCACACTTTATTTATCATTGTGTATTGCCCCAAACCTAAAAAAGTAGGCTGCAAATGTTAAGGACTTCATATGCTGAATGAACAAATAAATGAATGGGTGTGTGGGGAGAGAGAGGAACAAAGCAAATTAACAAAAGCTCTTCTGTTTAGATGAGAATTGTGGTAAAATGCTGTATTTCTAACACATTACTCTCAGTTTTCTGACTCAAAACCATTTAGTTTTTAGGATTCAGAACATTTATATGAATTTAATAGTTCAGTGCTCACACTAACCTCTTCCTGTGGTAAACCTGACCTAGTGTAATGTGTGGCATTTTGCTAAGGCAATCTTTGTGAGATCTGTCATGATATGACTGATCTAATTGTTTTAACAGGTAAAGTTTTGTATTTTGTTCCTTAACTTTTTTTTAAATATGGAATAAAGCTCAACCTCTTTTGCAAAATACAGTCAAACGGAGAATGAAAGACAGAGACATTACCCTATTCATGTACCTAAAACTGAGCTACAGAATTAACAAAAAAAAACTGATTAGGGGTGTTTATGAGGAGACTGGGTCTCTTATTAAGTTTTATGGTTGTTTAATTTCTTCAGAAAACAAAAATGGAGACTTCAATGCAAATCTTTGAAAAGTTGGTAAACAAAGTATATGACCAGGCAGTTCTTAGACATAGTAAGTAAAGCTCTCTATAGTTCTGTAAAAATGCTCTAAATCACTATTAAAGAAATGAAAATTAAAACAAGTCTCTGGTATCATGCCACACCTATCAAATTGATTATTATAACAGAAAAGGAAAATGACAGAACTTGGAAGGGACACGGGAAAATTGAGACACTAATGCACTGATGGGGGAGTTCTGAACTGATTCAACCATTCAGAAGAGCAATTTGGACAGATGCCCAAAGAGCAAAATAAAACCATACATACCCTTTGACTCAGAAATATCATTACTAGTTTATATCCCAAAGAGATAAAAAGCAAAAGGACACACACACACACACATATATATATATATAAAAATTATCCCAAACAGCCCTTCTTGTGGCTGGGTAAGTTGTAGTATATGATTGTAATGGCGCACTATTGTGCTGTTAGAAATGAAGAGCAAGAATTCTGAGAAAAAACCTGGAAAGCCTTACATGAACTGAAGCAGAGTGAAGTTAGCAGAATCAGCAGAACATTGTACACAGTGGATGCAATATTGTACAATGAACAACTATAAATAACTTAGCTATTCTCAGCAATTCAATTATCCAGAACAATCCCAAAGAACTCATGATAAAAAAAAATGCCATCTACTTCCAGAGAAAAAACTGATGAGTCTGAATACAGATCAAAACAAACTTTTTTTCACTTTCTTAATTCTCTTTTTGTTGGAATTTCATTCCACAGAAGGATTAGTAAAGAATAATGTTTTACCTGATTGCATATATAAAATCTATATCAGAATGCTTATCATCTCAGCTGAGAGAGTAGTAAAGAAGAAGAGAGGAGAGGGAAAGAATTTGAGACTCAAAATTCTTTTAAAAATGTTGCCAACTGTTTTTACATGTAATTGGGGGGAAACAAAATTATAAAAAAAAAAGAACTTAGATAATAAAGAGCTGTCTTCTGCTCTCATCTTTGTTATCTCTCTAAAGAGGTTTTGGAAACTGAGACTTGTGATAGTTTGCCTTTATTTCCATGAGGAGTCTGCAGACTAATCTGGAAAGAAATAAGAGTAATAGGTTGAAAGAAACTGAGAGAAGACAGAGAGAAAGAGTATGAAGGGAACATTTTTTTGAAATGCATGTTTTAATCCTTAATTTTTTTGATCAGACAGTTCTTGAAATGCAACTTTAATTAATGTCCTAAGAAAACTGAATGGTGATCAGATTGGAGGAGTCAATACTTAAAGTCATGAGTGGAGATGATTCTGTGTTCATTCAGAGCCAAAACATTGTAAAAAAATTATGTCTCAATTATCATTTGTTTTATTTTCAATGGAGCGGCAAGGTGGCACAGTATCAAGTTTTAGGTCTGGAGTCAGAAAGACTTCTCTTCCTGAGTTCAAATCCATTCTCAACCACTTAGTAACTGTGTGACTTTGGGCAAATCACTTAACCATATTTGCCTTAGTTTCCTCATCTATCTATTGAACTGGAGAAGAAAAAAGCAAACCATTGCAGTGTCTTTGCCAAGAAAACCCTAATGGGGATCACAAAGAGTCAGATATGACTAAAAAACAACTGCAACATATCAACAAATTGTATAGCCATTAACTTTGGTGTTTAAGCCTTGGAGATTAGGGGTTTAGATTTATTGAAATAGATCATAGGATCATAAATCTAGAGCTGAAATAGTCCTCAGAAGCCATCTAGTTCAATTTCTATATTTTACAGATGATAATCCAAGGAATGAAAATGACTTGCCCCAAATTTTCTTCAGTTTATTAATAAACTAGTACAAGGTCTCAGAACACATTAATTGAGAATAGCTGAAATTTTAGTCATTAATAAAGATATATCCAAATGTATCCCTGGATTACCTTAGTGTTTGTGATGATGAGAATGTATATGATATTGAGTTAACATGCTGAAATATAACTACACTCTATGGTCTACAAGTATGTTTAGTTGATCCTAAAATCCTGCTACATTAAGTTTGTGAATAATAAGAATTCTAGATGTCCAGAGCAAACTTTATGAAGGACTATAATAATATGAAATGGTACAGCTGAGATAGGTATCAATGGCCCTTTAGACCATTTTAGGAAGACCTTAAACATTTGGATAAGATTTGGGCATGTCACTCTTTTGCTTAAAAGTATTCAATAAATCACACTTGCTATTTTGGAGACACATCTGTATAAAACCTTTGATTACTTATCCATTGGGAATGACTCCTGTTCTTATATGTTGATGTTAAATTCCTATTTTTCTTGGGTATATGCTCTCGAGATATTTGATGCAAAGATTTTTTTTCTCCTCAGTTGTCAATTTTTTCTTCAAAGCCTTTTAATTTCATGTAATCAAAATGATCTATTTTATCTTATGTGGTTACTTTTATTCCTTGTTTTGTTAAGAATTTGCCACTAGCCACAGCTACTGAAAAATTAGAACTCATTCTCTTAAAATTTTTTTATTTATGGTGTGACTTTTTATATTCAGGCCATGTATCCACTTTGAGCTTATTGTGGAATACAGCATAATATGTCACATTAAGCTTCCATCTCTCCACAGATTCTTCATGGTAAGAGGCAAACTGTCATGGTCCAAGTATCCAAAGCCTCTTCAAAAAGATAGCAACAAATCCTATAGCCACTGCAGGAGAAACAATTGGAGCTGTTGTGACACTGACAATCTTTCTACAGCTCCCATGCAATCACATAAACTTTCTCCCCATACTCAGAATGCCCTTCTTCCTCAAGTCCTGCTGGCCCTAACTCTCCACCAAGTTCCCCATAGGCTTCATTTTCTCTTTAAACATTCCTCATTCCCCAGGTTATCCAAACTGTGTGAGCTTAGACAATTCAGTGAACCTCCAAGTTCTAATTTTTTCTAAACCACTGTCTAGTTTGCCCAACAGTTCTTGTCATTTAGGAATTCTTCCTCAAATAATTTATAGTTTCAGCTTTAATGATCACTGGTTTGATTTCAATTAAAAAAACTTTCCTTAATTTGCTCTACTGATCTACTTTTCTGTTTCTTAAGTAAAACCAAATAGTTTAAGTATTTGAAAGATTGCTCCAAATCACTAGTAATAAGAGAAATGCAAATCAGAACAGCCCTTATTTTCAGCAGATTGGCAAAGATCATACCATCAACTTTGGAGTTGGAAATAGTCCATGTTGGAGAGTCTGCAGAAAGTTAGATACACTAATATGTAGGATGTCCCAAAAGCCTTAAAGCAAGCAAGCAAACAACTTTCCATCTTAGAATTTATTCTAAGTTATTTATTGTACATTTTGTAATTTTTTCTATCTCTTGCTTGGTCTTAAAATCTTTCCTTTCCCAAAGATCTGACAAATATACTATTCTGTGTTCACCTAATTTGGTTATAGTTTCCTTTATATTCAAGTCATTCACTCATTCTGAGTTTATCTTGCTATAGGTTGTGAGATATTGATCTAAACCTTTTTGTACAAAGAAAACAAATGCAACCAAAATTAGAAGGGAAGCAACAAATTGGTAAAAAAAATCTTTATAACAAAAACCTCTGACAAAGGTCTAATTACTCAAATATATAAGGAGCTAAATCAATTGTACAAAAAATCAAGCCTTTCCCCAATTCATAAATGGGCAAGGGACATGAATAGGCAATTTCCAGATAAAGAAATCAAAACTATCAATAAGCACATGAAAAAGTGCTCTAAATCTTTAATAATTAGAGAAATGCAAATCAAAACAACTTTGAGGTACCACCTCACATCTAGCAGATTGGCTAAAATGACAGCTAAAATGATAGGAGAGTAATGAATGTTGGAGGGGATGTGGCAAAACTGGGACATTAATGCATTGTGGGTGGAGTTATGAATTGATCCAACCATTCTGGATGGCAATTTGGAACTATGCCCAAAGAGCTCTAAAGACTGCCTGCCCTTCAATCCAGCTATACCACTGCTGGGTTTATACTCCAAAGAGATCATAAGGAAAAAGACTTGTATGAAAATATTTATAGCCACTCTCTTCGTGGTGGCAAAAAACTGGAAAACTAGGGTATGCCCTTTAATTGGGGAATGGCTGAACAAATTGTGGTATCTGTTGGTGATGGAATACTATTGTGCTCAAAGGAATAATAAACTGGAGGAATTTCATGTGAACTGGAATGACCTCAAGGAATTGATGCAGAGTGAAAGGAGCTGAACCAGGAGAACATTATTCACAGAGACGGATACTCTGTGGTAAAATTGAATTTAATGGACTTCTGTACTAGCAGCAATGCAATATTGGATCCAGGGCAACTCTGAGGCAATTATGAGAAAGAATGCTATTTACATTCAGAGGAAGAACGGTGGGAGTAGAAACACAGAAGAAAAATAATTACCTGATCACATGGGTGGATGGGGATATAATTAGAGATATTGACTTGAAATGAACACCATAATGCAAATATCAATAATATGGAAATTGGTCTTGATCAATGACACATGTAAAACCCAGTGAAATTGTGTGTGGGCTATGGGCGGGGGTGGGAGGAGGGGAGGGATAGAGCATGAATCCTATAACCATGGATAAGTGTTATAAATTAATAAATTAGATACAAATTTTAAAAAAAGAATCTATTCTAAGACAGAAGAGTGGCAAGGGGGTACACAATTAGGATTAAGTGACTTACCCAGGGTCACACAACTAGGAAGTATCTGAAGCTAGATTTGAACCCAGGTAGTCCTAACTCCAGGCCTAGAATTCTTTCCACTGTGTTACCTTAGCTGCCCCCATCTCAAAGGTCTTAGTGCAGTTTTAAGCAATTAATAATCGAAATTCCGAAGACTTTTGGGATTCTATATTATTGGTGAAGCTGTGATTAATCCAACCATTTCTGGAAACCAGTTTGGAAGTATGATAAATAAAGTAACTATAATCTTTGACCCAGAGATCTCAATGCAAGGCATATTCCCTATAGAGGTAAAAAAATAGGAATAATGTTTCCATATATGCTGTGCAATTCACAACCCCACTTTTTTGAGGGATAAAGAACTGGAAGCAAATCGACACCCATCGTTTTGAGAGTGGTAAACAAACTCTAGTATGAGAATGGAATGGAATATTAATAATGTGCCAAAGAATATGAAAAAGTATAGAGAGAAGCATGAAAAGCCATAGAGATTGATGCAAAATTAAATAAGCAAAATGGGTAAACTATATATACAAAATGACCACAACAAAAACCAGGCTTCATAGCTACATAGTCTTAAGCCTTTCCCCAAAGAAGAATGAGAAAACATCCTCTTCTTTTCATAGGTTGGGGACTATGGATGTGAGACTTAATAGACTTGCTTTATATATTAGTTAGTCTTGCTCAACTGCTTTTTCTCTTCTTTCCTCTTTATGACACTGGACAGCTTGCTGGGTAGGGAAAGGACCAGAGATGTATCTGGAATTGAAGGTAATATTACAACTAAAGATATCCATCAAATTTTAAAGTACATGTTCAATATCTCCTGGTTTTCTACTGTGTAAAGTTTAAACTCTTTGCCTGAGTACACCTGACATGAGTGAATCCAGTATGAATTTGTGATGAGTAAACACATTCTATGACCCAAGTATGCAAGTAATGAGATTGTGTAGTTATGATAACCAGATGCTTGCAACTAAACGCTGCCACTTTTCAGTGTGACAATGTATTATCTTAAGCTATTTATTAAAAACTTGATAGTCACTTTGAAATATATTTTTATGTTATTGACGCAAACAACCTTGGACACTGATTACATCAAGAAAAAGTGAATTGTTCTACTTAAAAGAAGTCCAAACTGAGCCTCTGTTGCCATTCCTTATCACCACAGAATAGCTCCATGCTGCCATGCAGAACATTCCTAAGCTCATGCAAAGCAAAGCCAGAAAAGTACACAACAGTAATAACCCAATTCTTGATAAGAAATGATACCTTGAGCCTCCTGCCTCCTGGAAATCAAGACAGAACAACTGCAGCCTCACAGGATATTAAACTAGTAAATAGAATAGCCCCTAGTCAGCACTGTCCACAGCTACTGATTTTATCTGCCCACATCTAGCTCCTTATACTTTTCACCCTCAGATTGCCACTGCATCATTGTAATTTTGATTATAGTAAAGATGTTAAGATTATTTTGGTTAGTTTCAATGTGGTGCTGGCCTGGATATTGCCTATGGTATCTCTGTGCAACTTAGATGACCTCCATGGTATGGTATGGAAGCTAGAGTAGGGATTTTGCTCTTCTTAAGTAAACTGAGTAGAATGAGAGGGCATTGATCAATTGAAGTAAGTAAAAAACCCCTGATTTACCAACTCATTGAAGATTATGCTTATCTTTGAAGGGGTATGTTCTTCATTTTGATTTCTATTTTTCAAATTTTTCAAATTATGCCTTGGGTACTTGTAGTTAGGAAGTCAATAAACTACCCTAGGTAACAGTAACAGATCCTAGTATTCAGGGCCCTCTATGTTTGTTATGCTCCTGCTTTACAATCTTTCCATCCTCCCTTCAAATTGGAATAATCATCATCTTCTTTTATTTCAGATTTCCTGTACCCCAGTCCCCTTCTCCAGCATCTATATCTTCTGAATATCTCTATGTTTAGTTTTAAAATTTACATTTTAATTCTAAATTTAACACATACCAAATAAAATGAGTATTTCCATATACAGAGTAGGAGATAAAAAGATTATAAATGAAACCACAACTCTATTAAGTATAACTTGCTCTTATTTTTAAATATAATAAATTCTATATATTTAAGTTTCAAAGCTTGCTTTCTTGTCTGTGATTCTTTCCTTCAATGGGATTTATTTATTTATTTATTCATTTATTTATTTAGAAAAATTTTCCATGGATACATGATTCATGTTCTTCCCACCCCCCTAATTCTCCCCCCATAACCAAAGTACATTTCCACTGGGTTTTACATGTGTCATTGATCAAGACCTATTTCCACAATATTTATAATTGCACTGGGGTGGTCATTTAGAGTCTGCATCCCAAATCGTATCTCCATCAACTCATGTGTTCAAGCAGTTGTTTTTCTTCTGTGTTTCTACTCCCACAGTTCTTCCTCTGAATGTGGGTAGCGTTCTTTACATAAATCCCTCAGACTTGTCCTGGATCATTGCATTGCTGCCAGTAGAGAAGTCCATTACATTCAATTGTACCACAGTGTACCTGTCTCTGTATATAATGTTCTCCTGGTTCAGCTACTTTCGCTCTGCATCAATTCCTGGAGGTCTTTCCAGTTCACATGGAATTACTCCAGTTTATTATTTCTTTTAGCACAATAGTATTCCATCACCAGCAGATACCACAATTTGTTCAGCCATTCCCCAATTGAAGGGCATATCCTTGTTTTCCAGTTTTTTGCCACTACAAAGAGTGCGGCTATAAACATTTTTGTACATGTCTTTTTCCCTATGATCTCTTTGGGGTATAAACCCAGCATTAGTATAGCTGGATCAAAGGGCAGACAGTCTTTTAGTGCCCTTTGGGCATAGTTCCAAATTGCTATCCAGAATGGTTGGATCAATTCACAACTCCACCAGCAATGCATTAGTGATCCAATTTTGCTATATCCCATCCAACATTTATTACTTTCCTTTGCTGTCATGTTAGCTAATCTGCTAGGTGTGAGGTGGTACCTCAGAGTTGTTTTGATTTGCATTTCTCTAATTATAAGAGATTTAGAACACTTTCTTATGTACTTATTGATAGTTTTGATTTCTTTATCTGGAAATTGCCTATTTATGTTCCTTGTCCATTTATCAATTGGGGAATGGCTTGATTTTTTGTACAATTGATTTAGCTCCTTATATATTTGAGTAATCAGATTTTTGTCAGAGGTTTTTGTTATAAAGATTTTCCCCCAATTTGTTGCTTCCCTTTTAATTTTGGTTACATTGGTTTTGTTTGTACAAAACTTTTTAATTTAATGTAATCAAAATTATTTATTTTACATTTTAAAAAGTTTTCTAAGTCTTGCCTGGTTTTTAAATCTTTCCTTTCCCAGAGATCTGACAAGTATACTATTCTGTGTTTGCCTAATTTACTTATAGCTTCCTTCTTTATATTCAAGCCATTCACCCTTCAATGGGTGAATACATTAATGACTTTTTCTTTTCCTTTGATTAGTAACCCTATCTCCTAGCTTCCTACTCCTTCCCAGTTATGGGGCATAGTGAGAAAAAAATTGCCAGAGCAGAGAGATGAAGTGTTTTGTTTGTGGATCATCCAGAAAGTTCTATTGATTATTCAATGTCTACATCAAATGATACTCCTAGAAGCATCTTCTGATGCTTCAGACTTTCCCACATCTTTACCAACCAAAAACATTTTCCTTCCTTTTAGCTCTCTTGGTGCTTTGCTTGTGCCTCTCCTACAGAACTCAAATATTCTGTCTTGTTTTCTTTTCTCAAACACGTGTCTTCTTTTCATATCCGCCCATAAGCTCCTTGAGAAATGGATGTATATCTTTCTCATTGTTGTATGTCACATAATCCTATGCCTTGAACAAGTAAATTGCTCATAGAGTGACTGTTGAATCCAAATTCTCCTATATTCAACCTTTTAAAAATCTGTAACAAATCATTTTTTTTCAGGCTAAGTCCAAAAATACTTAACTGAATGCCACATCCACATTTTCTCTTGGCTATAGCTCTGATTTTCCAAGTCTCAGGCCCTGAAGGCAGAAGCAAATATTTCTGTGAGGATGCTAAGCCAGAAGCAGATGGGGAACCTCCATCCGAGCCTACAGAAAATATCATTTTTCCCCTTCGGTCAAAGGTGGTAGCAACATTGCTACCCATTCTACTTTAGTTTTTTCCTAATAGCTCTGTGGAGCCAGATAGGGCAGGGCTGAAGTCAGGAAGACTCATCTTCCCAAGTTCAAATTCAGCCTCAGACACCTACTAGAACATATGTGACCTTGGGAAAGTAATTTAATCCTGTTTGTCTCAATTTCCTCCTTTGTAAAATGAGCTGGAGGAACTAGAAAACTGCTCTAGCATTATTTTTGCCAAGAAAATCTCAAAAGGGGTCTGGATTCAGAAAGACTTGAAGGGTTCCAATCCAGTTTCAGACCCTAATTTGCTCTGTGACTATAGGCAAGTCCTTAACCTTCATTTTGTTTGGCTTAGTTTCTAGATCTGTAAAATGAATTGGAGAAAGAAATGGCGAAACATTCGGTATTTTTATCAAGAGAACCTCAAATAGGGTCACAAAGAGTTGGGGACAAGTGAAACAATTAACCAACAACAGCAATATCTCTGTATTAGTGTATTTGGATTTCCCACCAATTCTGAATAGACCCTGAGATAGCTGACTGACATCATTGGTCTAAGCTGACTTCTGGGTGACGATGTGCAGTATTATCTCCTATATTCTAACAAGTCTCAGAAAGGATATGCACAGTGCATAGTGTTAGTAGATTAGATTGGTAGAGATTTTTTTAATATGCCATATCATATTTGATTCAGTTCCAGGATGATAAATTATACCAAATTTTAAGAAAAGAGATGCCTTTATGTCCATCAACAGTATATCTTTCTAAAGAAGCCTTTCTGGCTTTAAAAGACTTTAAAAGACCCTTTGATCCAGCCATAGCACTGCTGGGTGTGTGCCACAAAGAGATAATTAGGGAAAAGACTTGTGCAAAAATATTCATAGCCTCACTCTTTGTAGTGGCAAAAAATTGGAAAATGTGGGGGGTGTCCTTCAATTGGGGAATGACTGAATAAATTGTGATATCTGATGGTGATAGAGTATTATTGTGCTGTAAGGAGTGATGAACTGGAGGATTTCTATATGAACTTGGAAAGACTTCCAAGAACTGATGCAGAGTGAAATGAGCAGAACCAGAACATTGTACACAGAAACTGAAACATTGTGGCACAATCAAATATAACAGACTTTTCCACTAGTAGCAATGGTTGCATGATCCAGAACGACACTGAGGAAGTTATGAAAAATAATGCTATCCACATCCACAAAAAGAACTGTGGGAGTGGAGGCTCAGAAGAAAAACATATGATTGATCATGTAGTTTGATGGGGATATGATTGGGGTTTTGGAGTTAAAAGATCACTCTATTATAAATATGAATAATATGGAAATAGGTTTTGAACAATGATACATGTATAACCCAGTAGAATTGCTTGTCAACTCTGGGAGGAGGGAAGAGGGATGGGAAAAATCATGAATCATGTAACCATGGAAAAATATTCTAAATCAATCAATCAATCAATCAATCAATCAATTAAAATAAAGAAGCCTTTCCCAGAAGTATTATTTTTATTTTTTTCTTGAATAAAAATCTTGTAAATGGACATTTCAAAACACAAATAGTATATCTAATAAATTATTCCAAAATGCTTTAGTTCCTAAGGGTCCCTAAAACACTTCTTTGAATAAGCAGAAAGTACTTTACAATATGTGATCATATAGTGACAATATTTAAACTGTGTGGCCTACAATCTAGTATCCTTTGTATGATCATATAGTAAAAAGAAAGATCAGAGATACAAGATTAGACATGGAAATAATACAAGATAAAATCAAACGATCTGATGAGATGTAGATAGTGTATCTGGTTACACTATCCTCTGCAAAATATGTTTTTCCATATTTTTGACCAATATGTGGAATAAAGTGATAAATGATATTGTACATGACATACTATATTTCATCACTTAATCAGTAATGATCCTGACAATAATGAAAACAATAATAAATGATCATGCATCATGACAGGCTTTACTTCCCAGCTATAAGTTTCTTTAAAGCCCTCTAACTTTGTCTTTAACAAGAATCCATA
The DNA here is from genome assembly GCF_016433145.1 of Gracilinanus agilis. NCBI lineage: Eukaryota > Metazoa > Chordata > Mammalia > Didelphimorphia > Didelphidae > Gracilinanus > Gracilinanus agilis. Next base: position 366,700,420 of record NC_058130.1, read on the forward strand.
TTTCCCTTTAAATACTGGAAAGGAACCAACCTCTCATTCATTATAGTAATATACTTCAGTTGAAGATTTAATGAACTCACCATCACAGTGTTTTCTTCAATTATGTATATTTGGGGGTCAAATGTATCCACTTCTGCAGTTGCTACGAGCTGAATTGTCTGGAAAGGTGACTGTAATACAAATGCAAATTATAATAAATTATGATATAACTTACATTTATTGTTTATAACATTTTAAGCATTTTCAAATGCATGATCTCATTTGTCCTTCAAAACAATAATGGATTTTTATCTCCATTGAATAGACGCCGAACACAGTTCAGATGAGGTATCTTAACCAAAGTCACACATTAGTTATTATCATCAAAATTTAGCATCAACTTTTTCTTTTTTCTTTGGGAAATTATATTGGAAAAATCTTATCAAAAAACTTCCTGGTATTTGTGGGATTCAAATGTATGAGAATAATGAAAGAGGAATTTTTCTTATAGTAAAAAGTACCAGGAAAGCCTCACTTGAAAGCCTCATTGTGGTGCCCAGGTGACCCTGGGTTCTTGAGGCTATGCCATGAGATGCCCAGGCTCTGCTAATCCCTGCGCTAAATTGGCAAGGCTATAAAGGACAACCTCATTGAGTTTTCAGGGATCAAGGAGAAAGAATCAGGAGCCCCGCCTTTTGCTACCAGCTCTGCTATTTACTAACCATGTGACAGAGCAGTTGACCTCACTTTTCAGGGTCTCAATTCCCTTCTTCATAATAAAGAGTGATCTTCATGATCCCTTTGAGTTCTAATGTTCTACTGATGATGAGAATTAGCCACTGAGGGGTGATCTTGTATTTCAGTTACATTAACTCATGAAATAATTTACTTATGTGAAATGAGGTTGTACTCCTGTTAGTAAAGAATCTGAAACCATGTGATCTTTAAGGTTTTGAAAAAGAAGAGTGAAGAAAGATTTAAAAAACATAGCAAAATAACTAAAAAGAAAATAATTTTCATTTGTTTTTGAATTGCTTATACAATCTCCCAGAGTCTTGGAGTTGGAAGGATCTTCAAAGGCAAACTAATCCAACCTATACCTGAATCAGAATCTGTTCTTCCCCTGAGAGGTGGCAGTGCAGCCTCTCCTTCAGGACTCTTAGTGAGAATGCATACCTCTGACAGCCCATTCTACTTTGGGACTTCTCTAATTCTTTGGAAGAGTAGCCAGGTGATACTGTGGATAGAGTGCCAGGTCTGGAATCATAAAGATTCATTTTTCAGATGTCAAATCTGGCCTCAGACACTTACTAGCTACGTGATCTTGAGAAAGTCTCTTAGCCATGTTTGTTTCGTTTTCCTCATATGTAAAAAGAAAATTATGACAAACAACTCTAGTATCTCTGCCAAGAGAACCCCCAATGGGGTCATGAAGAGTTGGACAAGACTGAAAAATGACTGAACAGTTGATGAGCAGTGTTCTCTTCCTAAATCTTCTTGCATTAAAATCTGTAGCTCACCTTACTTGTTAGATGTATTTTGCACATTTATGTTTAAAAATGTGAGGTCCTGGGCTTTATTGTTGGTTCTATTCTTGGATTTAATCTCCTGTGAATCTCTGAGAATCTCCACTGGCATTCTACACTGTAGTTTTTCTTTATACTGTCTGACTTGCTTGAGTCTCATAGACAATTTACTCATGCCTCCTTCGTTTTCAGTTTAAAACGCTTTGATTCAAGACATTCTCAATTCAAAGCCCAGTATCATGTAAGTTTCTTGAGAGCAGAGACTACATATTTTCATTTTGTCTTTGCATCTTCATTGCCTAGGATAATTCCTGTTGATGGTGCTCAATAAATGGTTGTTGGATTGTATTGGATTAGATGACCTGAGTAAAAAGGTAGAGTATCTTATGTCATTCAAAACCTGACTTTCTGCTAAATTCAGAAGGAATGCCTATGATAGAGGAGTCTGCCCTTATAAGAAACTTGTTTTTTGCTTGTTCTGATCCAAGCAGTTCAGAGGGAAGATATAAAGAACCTGAGTCAGAGGTTCTCATTTAGATTAGAGTAAATTTCTGCTTGGGGTGTCAGTTTGATTTGACAACATTCTGAGTACAACTTCACAGAGACTTAAGTCAGAGCCACAGGTTATCTGTTTTAATTGATGACCCTAGTTGGCAAGAAAATATTATATCTCATCCACATATATATATATATATGTATTTGTGTGTGTATGTATACATATATATGATACCTAGTGTTATATTACACCTCTTTAGTCTTAGGTGTTATTTGAATATGAAGGAAACCACTATGTAATTGAATATTTTATTAAAACTCTGAAACTGTCAAATGCAATTTTAAAGAAAAATGGGCCTATGCCAGTTTAATTGCAACAATTTTTATGATTTTGATTAGAATATTTTTTAAAGAGGATTGTATTAGATTAAATTATACTTGAAGGACTCTTAAATAAACACATCTATACACATTAGGGAAGTCAAGTGCATCCCTAGTCAAGAACCCATCTTTCCTACTTTGACGCTATGGTTCAGAAATCCAAACCATATTTCTTAAAACATTAGCTTGTCAAAAAGCCGTTTATTTCCCAATCAGCCTTTCTTTTCTTAAGTCCTAGTCTTTGTCAATAGTAATAAAAACATCAATTTTGCCCCCAAAGTCTTTCCATTTTTTCCCTCAAGATTTCACAATCTCTTCTAGATTACTTCTGCTTGTATCATTTATGGCCAAGGGAATCAACAGAAATTAGAGGCTTTATGTTTAAAAATTCTTAGAAAGTTACCTATGATGTACTGGGTACATCCCCCATGAGTACAACAGAGTTCTTTCGTTAATGTCAGGTTAAAAAACAAATCTGAGAGAAATCACATAGGTCAGTAATAGATATGATGATCTACATTTCACTACTTACTAGTGTTATAACCATTCTAATAATCTGTTTTCCTAAGCAGGAAATCTATGTCATGAACCTTTTGGTTCTATTGTGGTTTGAAATGGCAATGGTGGGATATTCAGGGAATAGAGAAAGGGTACAATTTTATTTTTTTATAATGCATTCTTGGGAAGTTCCTCTTCTGAAATAAATTTTAAAAAGGAAAAAGGGTGAATTTTGAGAGAGGAAAAATAATTTTTAAATGAAGCATCATTTGCATGCATTGGAACATTTCATTTTTTTCCCTTTAGTAACTTTATAGAACCCAGCCATGAAAAAGAATAAATTGCTCATTTTGGGGAGGCACAGTGCTCTCTTTGGCAATTAGACCTCATTTTTTTTCTGGTTACTAGGGCACCATCTGATATACCAAATGAGGTAATCTACTAAACAGTCTCTAGTAGCCAGGAACAGTGAATGTACTTCCAAAAAGTGAGCAATTTATTTCCTTCTCAGTGGCTGCATCAAGCCTGTTCTCTAATTAATCTGGGTAACACTGAGATACAGAATTGCATCATGCATTAACCCTATGCATTGTACCTTTATTCTTGTAGCAATTTATCCAATTAGTGTGGGAAACATTAAATGGTGATAGGAAAAATTTCTAAAATCATGTATGTGATGATGCCATTTGCAAGAGTAAGCAAAGTCAATGCTGTCATTGCAGGTTTTTTAAAAAAAACACAATACACTAAAACGTATGTGGAGGGTTCATTCATTTCTTTCTTCCTGACTTATCTGAGAGGCTAGCATCTCCATCTCTAGGTTTGGGCCTTTTCTCTATAATGGAACATCAAGGCAGACACACAGTGCTTCTTCCACAAATCATACCTCTGATGATGAAGCCACTGAGTATTTACTAGATAATTTCTTCCTTAATTGGAAAGCAATAGTGTCACTATGGAGGGCAGCTTGCTAATAATGACTGAACTGTTATGAACTGCTTATAACTTTAAATTCCATCAGAGAGTGATAGGAGAAGGTCAAACGAGTCAACTAGTTCTCATACTGGAAGTGGGATCCTGATTTTGTCTTGATTTACCAGGTGCTTTAAGGCCAGCCACTTCCCTGACAGAGTAGTCACAAACAGTGGTAATATGGGAACATTCACATGAACTTTTAAGGTATTTTGACAACAAAAAGGAAAACATTATTTAATCACAGAGGGCTAGCCTTCTAGGTCAGGAATTCTTAAATTCGTTTCCACAAACCGAACATTTTTAAAAATGATAATTGTATCTCTTTGTAATCCCATGTGCTTTTGTTCATGTATTTAAAAACATGATATTCTGATAAGTTTCTGAGTTCACATTTAACTCAGGTCTTCTTGACTCCTGGCCCAGTGCTCTATCCACTGAGCCAATTAGTTGTCTTCTAGGCAAACAGAGGCTAAGTGACTTGCCCAAAGTCACACAGCAAGTATATGCCTGAGGTTGGTTTTGAATTTAGTTCCTTCTGACATCAAGCTCAGAACTTGATCAACTAAACTTTCACTTTGAATTGGTCCCACCATTGATAAACGGTCCCATTTAAATGATCCAACTTGTATCATGTACTTAGTTCGGATGTTATTTTGGTTTTAGAATAAGAATAAGATAGATGACAATGGGGAGAGACAGTAAAATATCTGTAATATCCATTGAGTTAAAATCAATGAAAAAAAATACCAAACAAACCACCGGTTTAGTCCAACATCTTCAGAGAGAGAATGGACAATGGAAGTTAAGAAATGGATTCAAATTCTGTCTTAGACATTTATTAGCTGTGTGATTTTGAACAAGTTACTTAAACCATTTTGTGTCTCAGTTCTCTGAGGCACTGAAAAATGGGAAAATTGTACTCTATGACCTCTCAGAGACTATAAAGAGGATTTCCCTCTACAATATCCCCAAGACATTCAGGTTTGGGGAGCTGTCTACGCCTGTTGAAACAATTCATTTCACATTTGATTCATTAAATTGAGTTCAATTCTTTATGACTCCATGAACCACAAAATGACAGGCTTTTCAACCCCCCACTATCTATTTTATATTTAGACAGCACAAATTGTTAGGAAGTTTTTCTTCTAGTGAATTGAAATATAACTCTCTGCAACTATCACTGCTTCTAATAATATCTTCTAGGCGAAACAGAACCCGTCTGCAATATGCTAGACTTTCAAAAGCTTGGGGGAAAAATGCAATCACACCCCACCTTTCTTTATCTTTTCTTTAAGCTAAATATTCTCTGCTCCTTTCAGTAGGTGGCATCATTAGAATCCCTTCACAATCTTTAATGAATCACTCTGCCATGTTCTAGGATGCCGATGTCTTTCTTAAAGGTGGTGCCATGACTAGGATCAAATAATGAGCCTGTCACTTCTCTTATTCCAGACATCGAGTTACACTTTACTGATGTAAGATTATGACTAGAAGTCAATTAAAAACTACTGCCCCTGGGATTTCTCTTCAATAATAAACTTGGTGTAATACAGGTAACAATTTAGGATGTCCTACTCTGCTACTATGTGTCCTGAGATCTAACTACTGGGCTTCATTTAGACTTAGTAAGGGGATTAGGTTACATGATCTCTACTTTCTTTCTAGTTCTAACATCTTGAAATTCCTTTGGGCCAATGTCTCTTCACTAATTACTTTCTGGACATATAAAAAGCACGAAATGAAATGGAAACTAGAGGTTTTGTTAATTTCATTAGTATGGTTAGACAAATCCAGTCATTCTGAGCCCAAATTATATTTTTCCATTACAACTGTTTTGTTTGGTTATTCATATAAATAAAATTGAGTAAATAACTATTCAAATGTCTTCTTCCTATTTTGCTCTTGTTGAGGTCCCCTCAGGTCTAAACTGCATGATTCCTCTTCCTCTTCCTTTTACAAAAACCTATTACCTTCAAGTACTCTTTGCCAAATCTTTCCCTTTGCTTCCATTTTTCTTATATGAATCCAGGAGCCTAAAAACTTCCTTTCTTTTGTCCACTTTCTCCCATCATACCGTAAGATTATTGATTCTGGGATGACTTTCAGTGAAAATTCATGTAGCCTTTTAAAAACAAACTACTCTGGGGCAGCTAGGTGCCTCAGTAGGCTGACAGCCAGGCCCAGGGACAGAAGGTCCTGGTTTCAACTGAAGTCTCAGATAATTCCTAGCTGTGAACCTGGGCAAGTCATTTAACCCCCAGTAAGGGCCAGCCCTTACTGCTCTTCTGCCTTGGAACCAATACACAATATTGATCCTAAGACTTCTGGTAAGGGTTTTTAAATTAAAAACAAAACAAAACTACATGACACAAGTTCACAATTTTACATACAATTTTTCTTTTTGTTCTTTGCATATTGGAAACTCTGTTTACTATAATCAAGTTCATAAAAGAAATAAACATTAGATCCATGATTTAATTGGCATATAAAACCTTGGGTAAGGAAACTCAACTAATGCAAGTCAGTGCTTTCCTTGCAATTGTTACTCTTAGAAAGCTGCCTAGAGGGGGCAGCTGAGTAGCTCAGTGGATTGAGAGCCAGGCCTAGAGACAGGAGGTCCTAGGTTCAAATCTGATCTCAGACACTTCCCAGCTGTGTGACCTTGGGCAAGTCACTCAACTCCCATTGCCCACCCTTACCACTCTTCTGCCTTGGAGCCAATATACAGTATTGACTCCAAGATGGAAGGTAAGGGTTTAAAAAAAAGAAAGAAAGCTGCCTAGAGCATTAAGTAGATAAGTGATTTGACCAGGATCACACAGACAACATGTGTCTGTGATGGGGCTTGAGCCCATGTAGTTTTGGCTTCGAGTCTGGCTCTTTGTTCCATACACCAAGCTACCTTTCCTATGGTCAGATTTTTTTTTTAATTAGGGGGGAAAGAGTCTATGAAGTCACAGATTAAATGTGGACTGGTTTTTAGTGGAATTTAACCTTTCCACTACACTTTAGTCTTACTCAAAAGCTGGGCAGAGTTGGCAGGCCTCCCATGTCCCTTTAACCAACTTATTTTTCATTTTATAGAGGTGGAAAACCATGCAATCTAGACTCTGAATTATCCATGGTACTATGATCACTGTTTACATTAGCAATAATGCTTTTCATGCAAAATGGAGAATACTCTGACACTGAGTTTTCTATCTGCATATTTCTATCTTGCCAATAATACCCCATAAATGCTGCCTCTACTCACCGCTGCAAAAGTCCCGTTCCAAATTCTGGTAGACACATTCACAAAGTATTCTTCTTTCATCGTGAGTTCTCTTAGCCAGCATGTGACTTTGCTACATGATGCAGTTTGGCAATTCTTCGAGGTTGGAAGGGTTCATAGGAAAAAAAATAGGTTTAGTATGACTTCTGGAAATAATTGCCTAAAAGTAAAATGCTTAGTTGTAGATGTCCTAATACTTCTCAATCTAAATTTATGTTTGAGTATTTATGCATACAATTACATAAAATGCCAATTTGGACTGCTCCAAATCTAAGCTTCCAAAACCTTTTATAGGCTATACTCTTAAAATAAGGCATTCTTTTTTTTTCATCCTTACTTTCTTAGTAACAACTCTAAGACAGAAGGGCAAGGGCTAGGCAAACCATATTAAGTGACATGCCCAGAGTTACACAGGAAGTGTCTGAGGCTAGATTTGAAGCTAGGAATGTAAGCCCCTTGAGGGGAGGAACTGTTTTAATGTTTTTCTTGTATTTGTATTCTCAGTGCTTAGCATATAAGCACCTAATACTTGTTGATGACTTCAATGTGCCTGGACATATAAGGGCAAGATGCATTAGGGTCTTAAATTATCTGAATTTGCATATATCTGTCTATAACAGGAAGTAAAAACCACCTTCCTCAAGTTTGCATTAATTGGTGATTTAAAACAATAAATGAACTCAGATATTCTCTCTCTAAACCCCAACTCATAATAGTTTTAAGGGTAAATAAGTTGTATGACAATATGATTAATATCTGTTGACTACTCATAAATGAGTATTTGTTGACTACTCATAAATGAATAGAAAAGAACAGTCCTCTGAAACAAGGAAAAAAGAAAGTTAATACAATTGTGATATTAAAGTAGAAGCAATTATGGTTCTTAGGTAATCATCCAAATATGTTCTACTCACCAATTCTTTAATATCTCGGAAGTTTTCTTTCTTAAATGACACTGAGTAAGGTGTTTCTCCTATTTTTAGTGGATTTATTTCTGCAGTACAACTTATATCACTGTCCTAGAAAGTGACAAATCTCAATTGGTCATTCCAACTTACAAAGCAAAATGGTTTTAATTAAGACTTTGTCTGAAGGAGAGAGAAAACATGGATCACCAAATGTCAGAACACAATTATTAAAAATGTTATTGATATATATATATATGGGGAAAATAATTTAAAAATATTTTGTATGATCAGATTGGCTAATATGACCAAATGTTGGAGGAGATGTGGGAAAATGTAATGCAGGATTTATGCAAAATTGGGACACTGAAACACTGTGGAACTGATACAACCATTCTGGAGAGCAAGATGGAACCATACCCAATGACCCATAAAATTTTGACCTAGCAATACCACTACTGAGTCTGTATCCCAAAGAGATCAGAGATAGTGGAAAAGGACCTTCTTATACGAAAATATTTTTAGTAGCTCTAGAACTAGAAGCTGAAGGGGGTATCCATCAACTGGGGAATGGCTGAACAAGTTAAGATATGTAATTATAACGGAATTATTGTGTCACAAGAAAGGACAAACAGGATGAGTTCAGAAAAACCTGGAATGATTCATATGAACTCATGCAAAGTGAAGTGAGCAGAACCTGGGGTTAACAGTGCATCTGGTTACAGGAATATTGTATGATGATCAGCTGTGGAATACTAAACTATCTTCAGAAAAACAAGGTTCTAAGATAAACACAAACGACTCGTGATGAAAAATGCTCTCCACAGTCAAAGACGGAACTGTTGGAATCTGATTGCCTATCAAAGCATGCCATTTTTATTTTATTTCTTTAATTAGTTTTTTATTGTAAGTGTAATAAGTGTCTTCTGTTATGGCATGAGGAATATGAAAATATGAATTGCTTGAAACCACTGCTATAACCTATATTAGATTATTTACTGTCTCAGGGATGGGTAAATGGAGGGAGAGAATCTGAATTGCAAAATGTCAGAAAACGATTGTCAAAAATTGTTTCTACATGTAATTAAAAAAAGGGAAAAATATGTTGTATGAAATAGTACTATATAGAGGGGAAAGGGAGTCTATAGGGAGACAGAAAGAGGCAGAGGAGAAAGATTGATTCACTTGCTTTTGGTGAAGATTACCTAGAAGACTGCTCTTCAAATAGCTAGGAGTTCAGAAATAGTTCCTGAATTGGATATGCCTGGTTCCCACCATTACACTTTCCTTAGTCTGCTCTTTATTGACCTTTACTCCTTAAGACAGCAAGAAGAAGGTTGTGCTAAGGATAGTACAGGCTCTCTGACTCATGTAAGGTAAGACAGTTCCTCAAATACTAGCATAATTAGCCAAATACTTTTTATACTAATTCCTAAGATTTGGGTTTTCTTATAGATACCTAAAATAATGCACCTCACAAGAGAAAACACTGTTTTAGATATAGCTAAATATATATTCAGAGATCTCAAGTTGGAAGGGAACTCAGAAATCATCTAGCATAACGCTCTCATTTTATAGATAAAGAAACTGAAGTACAGAGTATAAATTAGGTGATTTGGTTAGTCACATAGCCACATTAGAAGTAGAATTTGAACCCAAGTCTTCCAACTTCAGAAGCAGTGCTGTCTCCATAGTATCAGCCAGCCTCTCCACACTGCTTCTTCTTAAATAGCTGGAAGAATACTATTAATTATAAATATAGATAATAAATATTATTAATGAGAAATAATAAAAACTAGCATTTATCTAGCCCTTTAAGGCTTTTAAAAGGGCTTTACATATATTGTCTCCAGTCTCCCAATAACCCTTTGAGATAGGTGTTATCATTATCTGTATTTTGCAAATGAAGAAAGTTAGGCTGGAAAGATTAAATGACAAGGTCAAACAACTATTCAACCTCCTGAGGAAGAATCAGAACTTGTCTCCAATTCTGATGATCTAGCCATTATGCCAATAAAATGGACTGGGCTAAGTAGAAAGTCAAGAAACTGGCCAGAAGGTAGCATCTGCCAAATAGCCTAGCTGAGGAGATCTGGAAACTCATATCTCCCTATCACTCAATTCACTATCCTTTTTACAGAGCTCTGACAGAGTCAAGCCTACTTGCAGTAATGATGCAAGAGGCTCAGAATGATTTCTGTACTCTTCACATTCCCAAATATTGGGTTTTGGTTCCATGCTTCTAAGGTCTCTTTGAAATCTGAAATCCATTTCCAAATAATTAGCATTTGGGCTGCTTAAGTGGCACTGGCCTCTTGCCCAGATCACGTACACATGCACCAGTATTGGAAGGCATTTAGAAGGCATTTATCCCAGCTTTTAGAAGATTCTTGCTTTCCAAAAATATGCCAGAAGGAGATACAGAGTTTTCACCTAGCCACTACTTTCATAGCCCTAGGATAAAGTTATCTGCCTGTGGTAAACACAAACTCTATCAAGAATAGAGAAAAAAATAGTATGATTGGAAAGAATGCTAAATTTGAAGTCAGGAAAATATCTGGATGTGAATTCTGCCTCTAATCCTTAGTAATTGATTAATCATAGTCAAGACACTATCCCTCTTAGCTTGAATTCCTTTATTTACAGAATAGGGATATTGTTTGTATTACCTAACTTATTGGCTTGTTGGCAAAATCAAGTGAGAACAAATGTAGAATACAGTATATGTGCTGACTTTTATTGTTTGTTCTCATCTCTTAAGGTGATTGTCAATAAACTCAATTATTTCCACTTGGCCATGTTTCCTTTCAGTCCTCATACTTTCTGTTTTCCAGTCCTTTATAAATACATATCTCATAACATAATAACAACATAACATGATGTAACATGGCATAATATGACATAATAAATCTAATGTAATTTAACAATATAATATGAGATATACTCATTGTAGCTCACATGTAAATATATTCTATATGGCGGGTGCTTAATAAATGCTTGTTACTCAACATATAGTACAATTTAAAATAACTGTCTATGGATATCTTTTTAGTATACACACATACATATATTACATATCAAGTATATATAGTACATATAAAGACGGTCAGCATGGCATTATAGACAGATCCAGCCTGGAAGTCACAAAGACTTGGTTTAAATTCTACCACTGGCACATGCTGGTGGTGTGACCCTAGTCAGGTCACTTAATCTATAGGTGATCTAAGCAACTCTCTAAAACTATAATTTGGAAGGAAGATAACACCCTTTGTTGGCAGAATTTCCTTGCCTGGCATTTCCCTGTTCTAATGAAAAGCACAGGTCTATTCCCTATCACCAAATGCATGTTGTTATTTTATCCTCCCTCCCTCCCTGCCCCCCCACTCTCTGTCTCTCTCTCTCTGTCTCTCTCTCTGTCTCTCTGTTTCTGTCTCTCTCTGTCTCTCTGTCTCTCTGTCTCTCTGTCTCTGTCTCTGTCTCTGTCTCTCTCTCTCTCTCTCTCTCTCTTTCTTTCTTCCTTCCTTCCTTTATTTATAATCAACCAAGGATTTCATGAGGTATATCTGAACTAATCACCTGGGCTGTGTGCACTCCTGTCAGGTACATCAATGCATTATTTTCTTTGGTGTACTGGGGAATGGAGATAGTTATAGATGCCATGGATACTGGAATGTTTCCCGTCGTGACCTACATTAAAAAAAAAAAAAGGTTCTGTGATTGTCCACACTTTATCTAACTTGTAAAACTCATGATGTGACAATAAGCAATGAGAATAATTCCACAAGCCTTATAAGAAAATTGATCTTATTGCTTTAAAATCCTCTCTTGTATCTGTGTATATATTCATGCCTCCACATCACTTTTCCAGTGAATGTTACCAAAATACTTTAAAGAGATTAACTGGAGTAGCTAGATGGCTTAGTGGATAGAGCAACAGGCCTGAAGACAAGAGGTCTTGGGTTCAAATCTTGCCTGAGACACTTCCTAGCTAAGTGACTGTGGGTAAATCACTTAACCCTAATTGCCCAGCCCTTACCACTCTTCTGTCTCAAAACCAATACTTAGTATTTATTCTAAGTCAGAAGGTAAAGGGTTAACAACATAAAAGGATTAAATATTTTTAATTGATAGTAACGGTGTGATATAGCAAAGCAAATATATGTCAGCTGTACACATTTTTATAATATAATCAATTGAGAACTAAAAATAAATAAATGCTCCAAAAGTCTTAGTGCAGTTTTAAATTCGAAACTGCTTTAAAATAGTAATAATAGGGGGCAGCTGGGTGGTTCAGTGGATTGAGAGTCAAGCCCAGAGATGGGAGGTCCTGGGTTAAATCTGGCCACAGACACTTCCTAGCTGTGTGACCCTGGGCAAGTCACTTAACCCACATTGCCTAGCCCTTACTTCTCTTCTGCTTTGGAATCAATATATAGTATTGATTCTAAGATGGAAGGTAAGGGTTTTTAAAAAATAAATAAAATTGTAATAATATATAATATAAAAAGCTTTGGAATAACTTTAATATTATATATAAAATAATTTAATTGTCCTTTTAGGACACCCAAGATTTACATCTAATTATACTTAAAACATGTTTCAAAATAGAAATATCTGTAAAAAAGAATTGCCAATTACTTCACTATCCATTCCAATGCCCTTATATTTATTCATCTCTGCATTTGTCTAAACATTTTTCTTTTATATAGTTGATTTAAATGACAACTTATCTTTTAAATCTCCTTTCTTTATTTTGCACCATTTCCTTTAGATATTTCTTTATATGCTTTAGTTCTCATGTCTATCATTATTAACTGTATTATAAGATTTCATAACACTTATTGCACATGAACAGATATCATGTGTTCAGCCAGTCTTCAATTTTCAGATGATTTATTCACATTTTTTAGTTGGTGGAGATTCTACTACAAGTCAAAGGACATTCTCAGTGGTCAAAGCTAGTTCAAAAGTTTAAGTTCTCTTATTTTATAAAACAATATGGGATTTTTGTTGGTAGGAAGAATCTGATTGATTTCTAGGATCTATAAAATAATCGAGTTTTTGTTTGTTTGATTTTTCTCAGAACTTAACTTGCTTGGCTACTCACAAAAAAAATCAGCATAAAACATGACTTTGAAGGAATCTCCATTTGTAAGCAACTATTAAGTTTATTACAAACAACAGTGGTATCTAGGCATTTGCTTACTCAGAAGTTGCTTTTCTTATTCAGACCCAGAGCCTACCACAAAAAAAGAACTGGTAGAATCAAAGTGTACATACATTTCCTTTCAAAAACGTTGAACTTAAAACTACAACCACAATGATTTCCTCTTAGAGCACATATACCTTTATATACTTCTAATCCTCATTTTTGGCTGCCTATATTCTTTTTTTATTTTATTTTTTAATATTCTGCTCTTCTATGTGTGATTCTCTATAGCTTTAAAAAAACATGCTTGTTTGTTTTAATGTTGTGGTGCTGTTCCTTACTTCGCATCATTCTCTTTTTGTTTTCCCATATTCACAGCCACCTTACCTTAAGTGAAAAAGTGAAAATGGGACCAATTTCATCAAAAGTCTTCACAGTGGAGGAAACATTGCCATGAGAAAAGACTTCATAAAAATTGATATTGGTAGACCTGTTAAAGGATGATTTTTAAATCAGACATTTTTGTTTAACACCTGCTATTGAAGACTAATTTTTTTATTTACATATTTTAAGGTCAGGTTGATAGCAAAGAATACATTTATTATCTAGGAATTCAAGGAGCTTTATAAATAAATGAAAAGAAACTTCATTTAGACTCCCCTGTTATCTTCTTTACTTGACATAATTTAGGACCAAGGAAACTTCTTTGGAAATGGCTGCCTCTTCCTCATGTTTCTGCTAAAATTTTATTTAAGATGCAGTAATGTATACTGAATGAGAAAAATATGAATTTAAAATTATGGACTTTAAAGCCAAAAGTAACCTTAGAAATTATCTTTTTTTATGAAAACTGAGGGGTCAAGAAATTAAATGACATATTCAAGGTGATATGGTTACTTAAAGTCCCACTGTAAACTAGAAGAATCTAGGCCTTGTGATTTGTAGTCCAGCATTCCTTGTGTTCTACCATACTATCTGCTTTTAATACCATGACCTTATTGTATTATTTAAAAGCTCTCCTAGAGTGGTTACCATCACTTTTTCCTGTTGGACACAGTACTAGCACATTTTGCAGGATTGCTATATCATTGTGGAATTCTGCATTAAAAAGATTCTCAAATAATGTTCATTCAGTAGCTATAGAAGAGTTCCTTGGTGCAATGGAAAGAGCCAATATAGTGTCAGAGAACCTGAATTCCAATTCTCATTCTGGATCAATAGACGAACTCTTTAATCTTCTTGGGCCTCAGTTTCCTCAACTGTAAAATTATGGAGTTAGATGATGACATCTGCCATTTTCCCCAGTCCTAAATCTATGTTGCTGTTACACTAATGAGTGGATAAATGATTTTACTGACTATAAAATATGTGGCTTTAAACATGATTCCAGAGAATAATAGAACTGGGAAGAAGGTTAAAGATTAACAGGTGAGAAAATGGATCCAAAGAAGAGAAATTATTTCTCAAAGTCACACAGGTAGTGGCAGAGTTAGGACTTAAAATTCAGGTTTCCCAATACCCAATAAAGTTCTATTGGCAAGAAAAATCCATTTACTATATCAATTTCTGTAGTATTAATTCCAGGGTGAATACAGGCTGGAACACATTTCCTCCCTCCCTTTGCCCTAGGGCAAAGGTTCTTAAACTGGATTTCATTAACATTAAAAATTAACATAAAAACATTAAAAAAGCTTGATAACTGTATTTCAAAATTTCAATATAATTAGTTTCAATATATTGTTCTGTTAACCATTTTCACTATTTTGACATTGTATTTCAATATAATTGGTTTCCTTTGTAATGTCAAGTATTTTATTTTGTGAATTTAAAACATAATTCTGAAAATGAATCATAGCTTACACAATGGGTCTATAAGTCCACCAGACATTACCCAAGAGCCTTTGATACAAAAAAAAGATTAAGAATCTCTTACATCAGATGCTCATCTGGTTCTGGAAGCTTCCTTTAAGAAAGGAGAGGCAAAGTTTCTTCTTTTTGTTGTTGTTGTTTTTTAAACCCTTACCTTCTGTCTTGGAGTCAATACTGTGTATTGGCTCCAAAGCAGAAGAGTGGTAAGGGTGGGCAATGGGGGTCAAGTGACTTGCCCAGGGTCACATAGCTAGGAAATGTCTGAGGCCAGATTTGAACCTAGGGCCTCCCGTCCCTAGGCTTGGCTCTCAATCCACTGAGCCACCCAGATGCCCCCCTAAATTTCTTCTATAGTGAGTCCAAGATGGTTCTAGAATACAATCCCAGATTTAGCATTGCTCAAATCTTAATTTTTAAGTAATTTTTAAAAAAGGTTATAGAGTTAGCTCAGAAAGAAGTTACCTACTTCTTTCTAGAGCTCTAGAAGACAAATTTGGGGGTGGAAATACTTTAGGAAGGTATACTCCTTAATATTTTCTCCCTTTACAATAGCTATCTCTTCATCTCCTACAAGTGATTCATTATAAAGGAAAACATATTAGTTCATATTCATACAATAATAACAGCATTCCTAGAAATGCTGTTATTATTGTATGAATATGGTATATATAAATATACATAGTGCTTTAAGGTTTACAAAGTGTTTTCATCATGACATATTCATGAGGTAGGTACCTATCAGTAGGAGGCTTACTGTGTTAGGAGAGTTACAGTGAAAAGAGGATAGTCTCACATCAGAGGACTAGGTTCAAATCTCAGCTATGATGCTGAATATCTATGTGATCTCAGCAAGTTATTTAATGTCCTTGGGCCTCAGTTGATTAATTTGTAAACTGAGGGAGTTGGATTATGTCCAAACATCTGAAGTCTCTTCCAATTCTAGATCTGTGATCATTTAATTATTTTATTATTTTTTTTTAATAAAGAAAACTGAGACTCAGAGAGACTGTGTCTTACTAAAAGTCAACTGACTATTAAAATATCAGATCTGCTACTTGAATACAGGTCTTCAGACTCCAAGACCAGTGCTCTGAGCACCTGGATTTTTGCAAAATTTAGAAGGAACCTTATCTGGCATGGAGGAGGCTCTTGTGTCTCTTTTGGAACCACAAATCCCCAAATTTCATTCATTTATAAGGAATTTATTTCATTGGAGGAGAAGGGTTATTCGTGATTATAGTTTTCCATATTATTAAGAGAAAAATGTGTCATGAGGAAACAAATAAATATCAAATCTGTCAATGTCCATGTATAAGACAAATAAATTTATCATGACTTCTATGAAACAGGGGAAACTCCATGAAACTGAAGATTGACATTTTGTGTTTTTGAAAGATTCCATAGTAACTTCCAGACAGTGTAAACTCTGGAGCCCTGGCCAAATTCTGAATTGGGTAATGATATGTTACGTTCCTAAATCCCTTCTGTGGTTTAAAGGAAATTATCCTTTATTTTGTTTCCTTCTACAAGGGTTGTTCAACTTTTAAACCTGAAACTTGTTCACCTGTAGGAGATTTCAATGACATTTTACAATTACAATGATATTTAACTGTGCAATTTCCCTTGATTTTAGTAAGGTACTAGGAAACAAACTATCAAAACAGGGTTTTTAAAAGAGTTTCTCTCAAAATACAGATTTCTTTCAAAACTATGTTGCTCCAAACACACACACACACACACACACACGCACACACACACGCGCACACACACATGCACACACACTCATTATGATTGCTTGAGTATCCTTTTTTGGATCAAAGAAAATAATGCAAAAGCAAATTATATATGTGCAGATGAGTAAAAAAGAAACTATCATTTCCAGTTAAAAGAAACTTCTAGGTTAACTGTGCAGAAAGGAAAGAAGGAAACAAGAATAAAAATTCAAAAAATATCTGCAATCTCTAGACACTTGGCTCATGGGATGGCACTGCAGCTTTGGGGAGGGCATCCAATTTTGCTAGAAGTTCACTTAAGTGTTTCAGCAGATTGGGAGCAGTGACCCATGCGTTTTATGGTGCTATTGACTCCAAATTTAGTGGGCATTGACTTGAACACATCTGTGATACATTCAGGCTGCCAAGTCACTTCCAAATGAGATGGTATAAAACACAGAGATTTTCATAATGTGTGTGATGCTCACTCAATAACAAAAATCTCCTTAAATGATCACTATGGCTATCATCAGCCAAAAGTCTTCTGCCAAGCTCTACAGGTTTCCATTTCAGAAAGAAAAAGTAATAATGACTTTGGTGCAATCGTTACATTCATTCATTTAGTCCTCAATCATATCTTCACCTTCCATCAAAGTATGCACAAGATGCTGTGTTTCCACATTAAAGAATACAGTTCTGGGTTTCAGGCACATAGATGGTAGTTACTGGCAATGCTAACATTCCCATACTCTTTAGTGCTGTAGTTAGGAGGTGGTGGTGGTGGCTGGTAGAAACTTGGAAGCATACTGTTGGGGTTGAGACACAGTCAGTGGGTATAAGGCCCCTAACAGTAACATGAGACTGAATAAATCACTAGACCTTCAGTCATGTAACTCCCCATACAGGCCCCAAAGAATCACACAAAACCTACCCAGGGACAAGTTGGTTGACTTGAGCAAAGGTGTTTCATATTAATTCTTAATCTAGAAAGGCAGTCTATTTAGTGGAAGTAAAGAACTCTTCACTAACGGGCACACTAAAAATTTGATTAAACAGTATATTATAGGCACAACAATCATAAACCTTGGTAATGCCACATACCTCGTCAAATGGATTTCTGCATCATACAGTAAGCGGATTTTAAAGTTGACTGCATTGTCTGAATCATTCTCTTCTTGACTCTCACTATTTCAAATAATAGGGTAAAAAAATTAAGAGGCTATTTTAAATGAAAAATTTACCTTCTAATTCACAATTAATGATGTTTTACCTGGAAGCTTGAAAATTGACAAGTGCCAAGTTCTGAAGATTTTGGAAATTGAAGTCAAAGTTTATATTAAAAGATACCTATAAAAATAAAATCCAGAGAAATAAATGTATACATAAACGAATCCCAGAGAAGTGTACATCAACCACTCAATCAGCAAAATATTTTACAAAAAAGGCAAAGATATCCAATTTGATTCTGAATTTGATCTACATCAAGATGTTGAAATTTGTCATGTTCTTGTCATTCCAAACTAAGGTTACTAGTGTGTCCTGTCTCACTTTGCCTCCAGAATTGTCCTTTTTAGCAAACCAAGACTGACCTTCTCCCCATCCCATCCCTCAATTGATATTACCATTTTCTCCACATGTAATCCAGTGCC
The DNA here is from genome assembly GCF_016433145.1 of Gracilinanus agilis. NCBI lineage: Eukaryota > Metazoa > Chordata > Mammalia > Didelphimorphia > Didelphidae > Gracilinanus > Gracilinanus agilis. Next base: position 366,718,829 of record NC_058130.1, read on the forward strand.
AAATAGTTCCTTCAAATTTATCACCTTTGCTTTATCTTTGAGTTTGTGTTAGGAGATAAGCTTTGGACTTTCCTGTCTGGCACTTTTACAAGTTATGGGCAATAGGTTTAGATGACACAGTACTCAGACACAGATTGTGTCTGAATGTAGAAGACACAAATTGTGTTATTCCCCAAAACAGCATGCACGGAAAATCCTAACATCTAATTCAAATAAGCATTTAAAGAAAAACATCAACTATAGAATTTGTTTAGAATGATGAAAATTATTTTCCTTTACTTGTCTTATGAGGTTGCTTGTGAACTTGCTTTTAATAATCAGAAGTTCTTGATGAAGACTTAAGAGCATTGAAGCTAAAGCACAATGGCAAAAAATTATAAATAAGATGCTAGGAGTACCTGCTGGCCACTTTTGACGGAAGGATAGCCAATATGACAGGTGAGTTGCTTCTTGGAAGTATCCACCTGACATGAAACTTCAGTCCCATCAACCTAAAAGACAGACAAAAAATATACAAAAGTGATGATTATATGCACGTTTGTAAGGGATTTTTTGGTTTTCTGAGATATACATAAAGTTTATAAACATTCCCTTTACTAATAAGGTGAAGAAGTTTTATTTATTTTTACATTGTTTTGAACTTGAAAATTTAGGCTATAAATTAGGAAAAGCCAACTGAAGTTGTCCAAAAATGGGATACACTTGCTCCAGGGATAGTGGCCTTCTGCTTCCTGGAGGTTTTCAATCAAAGAATGGATAATCATTTGTAAGGAATGTCAGACTGAGTCTTCTTTCTGAGTATGAGTTGTTCTACATGGCTACTGAGGTCCCTTAAGACTTGAACATTCTGGGATCCTGTTATTGACTTGGAGTTTTGAATTTACCTTGACTTATTGTGAATTTGCATTACATTGTTCCTGGAAAAAAATTAAATTGATAATGTGGCATTCTCCAAAAGATAAATAGCCAAAAGGGAGAGACAATTTTCTGCAAATTATCAATAATATTTTTAAGTGCTCAAAATAAACAATAATGAGAAGTATAAATCAAAGTAATTATGAGCTTTTATTTCTTAACCACCAAATTGGCAAATAGGATAAAAGGAAGAAATAATCTTGAAGGGGTTCTGCAAAATCAGTCATATTAATACACTGTTGGTGGAACTATGAATTGGTCCAAACATTTTGGAAAGCAATGTGGGATTATGGAATGAGAATTACCAAATTATTCATACTGTTAGGTCCAGAGATCTGACTATTGGCCAGGTATCCCAATAAGGTCAAAGTCTAATATGACAGAATATGCATAACAACATTTTTTTCCAGTCAGAAAAAAAGGTGGAAGGCAAAGCCAAGAGGGCAAAATAGCAAGAAGAAATATAGCTGAGTTCTTTCCTGTAACTCACAACGATCTAGAAAACCCATCAGGCTGAGAATTGATTAGGAAGCCTAAGGAAAAAAATCAGACTGAGTCACTTTTTCCTAGCATAGGTCAGTAGAGAACCCTACATACAATGGGGAGTCTATCCAGGAATAGCTACGCAGAACTTCTTCAAGTACAGAATCTGAATGAAAGCCTGTCTGCCCATATGTAATGTATACCAGGGCAAGAAGAGGTCCCAGATCTGACACAAATGGGCCTGAATTTGTGCAATAAGAATAGGTGCTACCTGGAAGCTCTGTCACTCACTAACAAGTGTTGTGTCACAGATCCAGTGTGGATGGGAAGGAGATGGAGAAAGGGTTCTGTGACTAACAGTGGCAGCCGAGGGCAAGTAGTCATGTTCACTGTGTACTGAGTAAGGATCAAATACAGAAGCAGCAGCTTATGGCTCTGATTTTAATACTGATCCTACCACAAAATCCAAAGGTATGAAGCAAAACTGAAAAAAAAAGAACTAACAACAAGAATTCCACTATAAGGAACTATTATAAAGACAAGGAAGCTCAAGACATAAATGGAGAAGAGAACAACTCCAAAACATATTCAAGCGGAGCCTCAAAGAACAACATGGCTTGGGACCAAGTTCAAGTAAAATTCCTAGGAGAGAGAGGGAGCAGAAGATTTTGTTTAAGAATTAAAAATTATTTATTTAAACGAAATGAGAGCTCTAAAGAAAAGGAAATGGAGGTATTAGGGAAGATTAGAAGAGAGATATGGAAGGAATTAGAAAGATAATTAATAGTTTGGCATAAGAGGTACAAAACTTTATCTAATCAACAGACTACATGAAAATTAGAATGAATTTAAAGAAGCAATGATTCCATGAAATAAGAAGATGGCTTAAGAGTCACTGGACTATCCAACTCACTAATAAGAGAAGTAAAAATTAAAATAACCCTGAGGTGTGTGTATATATATATATGTATATATATATACATATATATACATATACATACATACATACATACATATGTTATGTTGAAAACAATATCAGAGGGATGACATTAAGATTAAGGAGTACTGGGAAATGTCTTTTGGCCAAATGTGGGACTTTTTACTGCGTCCTGAAAGACATAAGGGAAGCCAGGAGGCAGAGATGAGGAATAAGAGTCTCATGCATCAGGAATAGACATTGAAAATATCCAGCATTGGGAAATGGAGAATCTAGTGTGACAAAAAGCAAGGAGGCCAATATCACTGGATCACAGAATACACAGGTTCTTGAGGGTAAGGTATAAAAATATATTATGATTGCTTTAAAAGCTAAAGAGAAGATTTTATATTTGATCCTAAAGGTGATAGGGAGCCACTGAAGTTTTTGAATAAACGGGCGACATAGACCTTCAGACCTCTGATTTAGGAAGATCAGTTTGAAAGGTGATATTATGTTGAACAAAATTAAGAGAACCAAGAGAGCAATCTATACAATGTACAATGTTTTAAGTGAAAATACTGAAAGGCACTGGATTCTATTAACTTCTTAGGCTTAAGTGCTTAAATCGTTTTTAGAATCTTTTTTGCTTTAAAAGTAGAAAGTTGTATCTTGAATTTCAACCCCCCCCCAAACCCTCCACCTCAAAAATAACAATTCTAAAGAGAAAAGGGCAGGGCAGGCTCAAAAATAAGCCTAACAAGTTTAAATAGGAAACTGGATAAAACTCCTTTTATCCTATGCTTAAGTATATCTGTTAAAGAAAAAACACCCCAAGTTATAGCTTTTGCTTTATTTTCCTTTACTCCTTGGGGAAAACATCCACATTCAAGCGTGTTTCTGGCACAGTGTTCATCTCTATTTGATTAGAGGGTTTGGCTTGAATCCAAAAACCTTGACCACAGCCTTCTGTGGTTCCAAAGTTACAAAGCTACAAAGAATGAGTCTAAGCTCTGTGCATATCAGCCCTTTGATTTAGCAAGTTCAGGCTGAGGCATGTGGGGGGCAGACACAACTGCCGCACCAAACTAATGTGCTACTGGGAGATGGGGGAGTGTTAAATTTCTCAAGTCAAATCTCAGAAGAAAGGAAAGGATAACTTTGTCCAGGAAAGCAAAAATCTGTCTAGATCTGGTGCCAGTTTATATGCTAACCTCCCTTATTTAGAAGATATAAAATTGGGATGTTTTTATTATTAGGGTTGAAGAGCTGCTTTAAATGAAGAAGAGGAGCTGAGTGGCCTCAAGAGCACTTGGGAAGAAGGAAGGTTTCAATACCAGACAACAGGAAACAAAGAACTCCCCATTTCCAGGCATACATGAAAAAAATGCTATAAGCTGGGAGAAGAGTTAGGTTAGTTAGCATGTACCCTCACATACCGATGCAGAGGACGAGGCAAAAAACAAGTTTTCTGAAAAATCAGCCACAATTCTGGTGTTATAAGCACTTTCCCCTTTGTTTTTCAGCATCACAGCAAATGTTAACCTTCTGTTTTGGTTGCTGACAATATATGGCTGTTTTCTGTTAATAATAAAAGCAAAAAAGCTAGAGCAAATGGCACAATTTGTCTCCAAATCAATCAATACTGGACATTCAAAGACTTCCCACATACAAGAATATAAATATGTTCTATGTTAGATTGAAGTACTGGGAATAAGAAGTTTCTGAACAATTTACTGACTTAAGGGTGAAAGCAAATAATGAAATGTTACAATATCTTCTTAATTGTCAATATCATCCAGTATTTCCTTTCTATATTAATGCCAGGAACTGAAATTCTATTCATTATAAGTATTTGTTCATGGCAAATGTTCCCCACATAATAAATAACTTGTTTATAAGGAATCACTGAACAAAACCTTCTTCAGTATATAGCTATTTCATTTCTTTTTCTTCCTCTCCCTTTCTTCCCCTCCTTTTTTCCCTTCCTTCTGTCTCATCCTCTATTTTCTTCCCTTTTTCTCTCTCCCTCTTCATCTCTCTGTGTCTGTCTGTCTGTCTGCCTGCCTGTCTCTCTCTCTCTTTCTCTCACATACACACATACACGCACACACACAGAGTTTCAAGGTAAAACTTACTGAGTATCTGTTATCTGTTTAACTTCAAGGACAAGATCAGAGATGCAGATTCCATCATCCCCACAGTCTTTCAAAAACGGTATCTAAAGAAAGTGAAAATATAATTTTCCTCACACATACTGTTAAGGAGGACAATTTGGAGATTGTATTATTATTAGCATTGGCACGGTGACTATTAGTGTTTGGTTTGGTCAAAGAACAGAATTAGTCATTTTAAAAATTGTAAAGGCTGGGCCTCTACTTACACTGAAGTCCTTTGAAGTCTCAGAATACTCTTCAAGAGCAGGACTTGTACCAGGCTTTGCCAAACTGATATCCACTCGAACATTTAAGGAGTTGACAACATCAGAAGGTTCCTGAAATACAAAGCTTCTTTTTTCTATGCAAACAGAGTAGAGCAAGTGACCTAATAAAAAGCTAGTTACAGAATGATTTCACTATTGCAAATATGGTCAACACGCAATTGTGAATGTGGGTAGCAAGAGACAGAGGTGGGATGGTTGGGTTTCAATCTGCTTTCTGAGGACACCCATGCCAATGAAAACATGCATCTTTCAAGTTGTGATATTTCAGTTATTTAGACATGTTGCTGATCTTTGGAATTTCTAACAGAAGGCTCAAATAAAATGAAACCTAGCTCATTAAAAAATGTCAGTAGTCTCAGCTAGTAAAATCAGGAGATTTTCTTGAGCATAAACCTCCTTCCATCAAATATAAGATCCTTAGTCAAGAATTTATATTTTTGCCTTTGATTAATTTTACCACCACTTCTGTCAGAATCTCCTAAGCTAAGAAGTCTTTGACCATGAGACCAGAAATTGATGATAATTTGTTTGAGGATCACACTAGCTAAATTCAGAGAAGCTTCTCACAAGGCACATCAGAGGGTAGTTATATTTTTCAGCTGTGGCAACACTTTAATACCACTCACGAAATTATAATTGGGATGCAATTTTTGTCAGTGGGAGGAGTAATTATACTAATCAAAGACTCCATCTTTGACCTATGTTTAAAGTTAGACCAAAAATGAAAAATTAAAACTGTTTCAGATTTTTATTAAAAAATGATTTATCTGATTATCTCAACTAAGTCTTCAAATTCTATTATAAAATAGCTAGGTGTTTTAATTTTCCACTGCTTTTAAATTTTTCATCATCCCACCCAAATTAATCTAAAAGAATACTTTATAATGTCCTAACCATGTTTGTATACCATGTTACTTTTATTGTTTTGCTTCACTCCATCCATTTGAACTCTTTCTTCACTCAGCTCCCAAAATGATTTTCCTAAAATACAGGTCTGACCTTGTCATTCCTCCAATTAATAAACTTCAAATGATTCCCCATTGCCTTTTACTCATTTATAGTTTGGCACTTACATCCTGGTCTCAGTCTATATTTATGGCTTATTACATGATTGCCCTTTGTGTTTGAACTCTGTGACTCTTTACTATTCCTTACAGTTGCCACTCCATTTTCCATCTTTTTGCCTTTATCCTAGTTGTCCCCTATGCCTGAAATACATTCCTTCCTCACCCCTGCTTTTTAGGATCTTTTGTTTCCTTCAAAATTAAGTTTGCATACTCAATATCCCTAGCTGACATTTTTTCCTCACCCACCTCCTAAATTATCTTTTAGCTCTTGCATATATTGTATGCATACATATATATTATACACACATATTGCAAAAAAACCAGAATTTCCATTATTGAAACAATTGCTTCACATTTTATCTTTGAATCCTAAGCACTGAGCACAGTGCCTAGCACAGAGTAAGTATTTAAATAAATGTTTGTTGACTGATGCATTACTTTCAAAACCCATTTCTGGTTTCTAATGATAGATGTATACATCATCCACAATTTAAATTTATTGTTGGTAGTTTTGTTTCCAAAGGCAATTATACTTATTTTTTAAAAATCAAACAATACAAAAGTTGACTAAATAATGTTGACTTTGCTATCATCTTTTCTCTTCTATCCTTCCCAAGTTAAATCCAAGACATCAGTCTATCACTAGAGGTGATCTTAATAACATGACAATAAATGCTATGTAAAAAAAGTCCATACAGTTTGACAGTATGTGAGTTTCTTTGTTTTTAGACACAGGAAATTCAATTTATGAAAACATTGATGTTGCTTTTTTATAAATGTGTTACTAATAATTTTTTTTGTGGGCAGCTAGATAGCACATTAAAGAGCCAGGCCTAGAGACAGGAAGTTGATGTTGTTCAGTTATTTCAGTCACATTCAGCTCTTTGTGACCTCATTTTGAGGTTTTCTTGGCAAAGACCCTAGAGTGGTTTTCCATTTCTTTCTCCAGCATATGTTATAGAAGAGAAACTGAGGCAAATGGAGTTAAGTGATTTACTCAGTGTCATACAGCTAGCTAGTGTCCAAGGCCAGATGAATCTTCCTGATTTCAGGCCCTGTACTCTATCCACTGCACCACCTAGCTGCCCCATATTGGAGTTTGCCTCTAGGTAAATTATGGTATTGGAAAAAGAAATGGCAAACTACTTCAGTATCTTTGCCAAGAAAACCCCAAATGGGGTCACAAAGAGTCAGAAACAGCTGAAATGACTGAACAACAATAGGTTGAGTTGAGAATCTAAGTATAAATTAAAAACAGACATTTATTACATAAATACCTATTGTAAACCAGGCAACAGTAGGTGGTAGGCATGGTATTACAAAAGCAAAAAAACCCAACAAAACAAAACCTAAATAATCTCCATTCAACAGAAAGACCTTACTATGCTCAATGAAACAGACAGAAATCACATATATTATCATAGCATGATATTTGCATTCCTTATTTACCCAAAAGTCAAAAGTATAATAAGAGACACAAAGGAGGAAATTACTTGCCTTACACAAAATTCTCATTTATTTGATGATTATGGGAAATTTCGTATTGGAGAAAAGAGAAAATTATGAGTCCTTACCTGTATATTAATGATATGCTCTGAACAAGTAACTGCATGATAAACCACCGTGTTTTTCTTAATGAATCTTTCATTGTTTTCTTTAAACAATCCCCTAGATGTTATTCTAGAGGAAAATCGATCAGCATCAAGTGTAATATTGTAGGTAATATCTGTGTAGGAAGAAAAGAAGCCTTTCTTAAGTAACTACTACATATCAGATATTATGCTAATAACTTTACAAATATCTCACTTAATCCTCACAAGAACCCTGAAAGGTAGATGCTACTATTATATCCATTTTGTAGTTGAGGACACTGAGATTAAGTGACTAGCCCAGGGTCACACAGTTAGTATCTAAGACTAATCATTAACTTAGGTCTTTCTGATTCTAAGCTTAGAGGTCTATCCACTATGCAATCCAGCTCACACAGACAAGGAAAAAGAACATCAAACATGTTTCTAATCACAAAATATATCCAAGAAAGAACCATAAGAAATTTGTTTTGTCTCACGCAGTAAGATGGTGAAGAGACAAAGTATAACAAGAAAAGGAGTGATATCTAGTCAGAGCAAAACTTTCGCAAATAGAAGTAAAAGAAAAGTGTTCATGAAAAGAACCTTAAACCTCTTTGATCTCTTGCTTGGACCAGCTAGCCAATATTATCTTTCCTCTCTCTCTCAGACTGTTGTATGAGTATATAGCACACATAATATAAAAATAATTATTGGTCAGCATTCTTACACCTCATACTTTTAAAAATGCATTCACAAGAGGGGCAATATAATGTGGCAAAAAGAAATATTATCTATGTTGCCAAAAGACTTGTGTCTGAGTTCTACTTTTGCCAATTATGAGGTAAGTGAACTAATTTAGCAAGCCACTTTATTAAGCTTCAGTTTCTCCACCTGTAAAATGGGGATAAAGCATGACTACTCTCATAGGGTTGCTACCAGGATTAAAAGAAATCACGTATGTGAAAGGTTTTGTAACAACCCAATAGCCTTGTCCATTTTTTCCCTTGTCTCATAGGAGAGTTGTCCATTTTTAGTTTTTTGAAGCTTAAACACCAAGGTCAGACAGGATTATATATATGGGACAAGAAAGGACTTCAGTAGTCATTTGGAGACTGTACTCCTGGAACTCTGAGCAATTTGCCCAAGTTAAGATAGACATCTGATGACAGAAACAATAGAGAAAACTTTATCAAAATTAGTTATTTCAGTGGTTTGAAGAGACACATCTCATGCAAATGGAATCTTGTGTACAACAGAGTATTGTAAATTAAGATGGTATAAAAATAAAATAGATCCTTAACCACTGATCATCACTGACTTGTCTGTGCCCAGACATGGGCCTGAGGGAAAAGGGACAGATACCAAACAATAAGAAGTCGAGGGAGCAAATGGGTGGCTCAGTGGATTGAAGACCAGACCTAAAGAAGGGAGGTCCTAGGTTCAAATCTGGTCTCAGGAATTCCATGTGAACTGGAACAACCTCCAGGAATTGATGCAGAGTGAAAGGAGACCGATACACTGATACACACAATGCACAATTGAATGCAATGGACTTCTGTATTAGCAGTAATGCAATGATCCAGGACAATTCTGAAGGACTTAGGAAAAAGAACGATGCTCACATTCAGAGGAAGAATTATGGGAGTAGAAACACAGAAGAAAAACAACAGCTTGAACACATGGGTTGATGAGGACATGATTGGGGATGTAGACTAAATAGCCACCCTAGTGCAACTATCAATAATATGAAAATTGGTCTTGATCAATGACACATGTAAAACCCAGTGAAAATACGTGTCAGCTAAGGGAGGTTGGGAGGGTGAAAGGGAGAGAAAGAACATGAATCAGGTAACCATGGAAAATTTTTCCATTAAAAAAAAGATAAAAAAAAAGACACTTCCTGGCTCTGTGACCCTGGAAGTCACTTTACCCCTATTGCTTAGCCCTTACCACTCTTCTGCCTTGGAACCAGTACACATTATTGATTCTAAGATGGAAGGTAAGGGTTTAATAAGCAGAAATCTAGTTTGGAGTTCATTAGGGCAGAAGGAATGAGTTCTATTTGAAAAGCAGAAGGTATATAAGATGAGATGTTTCCAGAACTCTGATCAGACAGTGAGCCATTGTTTGCCAATGAATATATTTTTCCACTGAATCATTTGGGCAAACTGATCTGTTAAGAATCATAAGGCAATGACTCTGGGACTGGTCTACCTCTAGGATTCTTGTGCATTGTAAAGGCAAGTCTGCAAAATGCATGGAACAAAGTTGGGATGATCTTTGAAAAAAATCTAAAGAAAAAAATGCTAGATGGATGTAAAAAGTTAGAAAATAGGGAAAGCACGGAGTTATGAGGTTAGCATTTGGTTTTGGAGTCCTAGCTGCTGTATTTTTACTTAGGTAGGCATCAACATAGCCAGACCAACTTTTTTTTTCTTCATAAAAATTCATCTTGCTTCTACCTCTAGTAAAAAAAAGTAGGACCATGTCTTCTAATATTCAATAAATTACAGTGGCTCCCTAAAGTCCTCTATTTCTCATTGAAATTTCTTCACAACCGGGCCCCATCCTATTTCTCCAGCTATATTATGCATTATTCCCCTCTTCACATATTACAAGTCAATCTAATCTTACTATTCCTTGTATACAACATAATATTTCCTATCTCCCTGCCTTTATACTCCCTGTCCCCTATGCCTGGAATTCACTGTATTCTTTCTTCTTTCAACCTCTCTCAACCTTTGGTTTCTTTCAAGGCTCAGTTCAAGTGCCACCCTCTACATGCAATCTCTCCTGATAGCTCCACCTGTTCGCCATCACTGCATAGCTTGCAAAGTGACCTTGTATTTGCTTTGTATAGACCTATATTCCATTGCTTGAATTAAAATCACCATGTTTTCCCGTTGATAGTACAATTGCTGGTGTAAAGGAGATATTTAAAATAACTGATTAGGGGCAGCTAGTTGACTCAGTGGAGGCCCAAAGATAGGAGGTTCTGGATTCGAACCTGATCTCATCCACTTCCTAGTTGTGTGACCCTGGAAAAATCACTTAACCCCATTTGCCTAGCCCTTAACTCTCTTCTGGCTTGGAATGGATATTTAGTATCCATTCTAAGGCAGAAGATAAAGGTTGTAAAAAATTTGATTAATTGACTGACTGAATAAACATATTTTAGGATATTATAACTCAGTACGACAAAGGAGTAAGCTAGTCCCATGAATAAAACATTCCTATACCAAACGTACTAGTTGCAACAAAACATTTTATAAATACTATCACAGCACCATTAAAACTGATAGAGGGTCCATTTAATAAACCTTAAGTATCTTCCCTCACCTAGCAAACATTGGCAAATAAAAACCAAGAGTCAATTCCAACCTTTTACTAATAATGCTAATGGAATAAGGGAGTTTTATAAATTATAAAATAATTTCAACCATTCTAAATTGATTGTCCATTTTCCCATCTATCTGAAACAACTCTGTGTGTGTATATGTATATACACACATACACATATATGTATATATGTATATACTATCACTAGTAGACATAGGAGTCCTAAATTCATGGCTCCATAAACATATTAATACAGAGATTAAGAAATTTGTTGGGAACCCATCTACCTCAGGAAACAGCAGCAAACCAAACACCACAGAATAGTAGGAAAGTGCTGAAGTAAATGCTATTGCCTACACGTACTATAGGAATTCAGGAAAAAAGGAAGATAGTAAAGGCTGAAGCCATGAGGGAATCTTTATGGAGACTGTAAGACTTAAGATGGACTTTATAAAACCACAAGATTTTAGAGCAGAAAGGATGTTAAGAATCAATCAATCAATTGACAATCATCTAAGTGCTTTCTAAGTGCCAGGCTCTGAGCTAGAACCTGAGGATACAAAAATGAAAGAGAAACATTCCTTGCCCACAAGGAGCTTAAATTCTATCAGAGGAAGCAACATGTTCAAATACAGGTTCAAATATGAAATTGATATAACATGACTTTGAAAGTAGGGGTTAGCAACTAAAATGGAACAGGAGCTTCATGTGGAAAGTGGTACTTGGGTTGAGACATCTAAATCCAACCCCTTCATTGTATAGATCAGAAGTCTATGATTCTAGTTAAGGGAGATGATATGGCCTCGAGGTCACACAAGTAGTGTGAATTGAGGTTCCAAATTAGCTCTACTGACACTTAATCCAATATTCTTTCCATTACATCATGATTCCTGTCCTTGAAGGCTGGGGTGGGTAGAAGGAAGTGATGATTCCCTACTGGAATGTGAGTGGATCACATGCCTTCTACTCTCCCCTCAACTCATTTTGCCCATTACATTATGTCAACTTATTCTAGCTGAGATAGCGATCTCTCCCTTTTCTGTATTTTATAGTCCCTTTAGTCTATACAATGCAATTTAGTACAATTTTATTTTATTCTTGTCTAAACCTGTGATTTCTTTGATGTTGGTAACTCTCAGTGAGGAATCTTCCTCTACCTGTACAGACTAGTACTTGTTCTTCAAGTTAAAATCTAAGAGAGTTGCCTGGGGCATTGAAAGGTTAAGGGACTTGACTAAGGCCACAAAGCAGCCGGGGTGCACTGGTGCCAGTTGATACTGGCTTTCACCAGTCTATCTTTAAAATTTCAGCATGAGCATTTACAACCTTGGAAAATGATAAGTGCCATAAAATCATGGCTTGATTTATCATTTTGTTAGGTGTCTAGCATTAGAACAAAATGGAAACATTTTAATAATGCAGGCTAAACTTAAAAGCATGCCATGCCATTTTCAGAAAGTTAGTTGTTAAACATTTACCACCATATTTCTGGACAGCAGGTACACAGAGAAGGAAAGAGTTAAAAACTTAAGCCAGTTGTATGCGTACTATGTTATGCTACCTTTCTATTTTATGTATTAACTTTACATACTAAAATTATTCTAATTGTTTCTTCATTATTAATATGAGGGGAATGTTATGTTTTATAATTCTCTTCCCCTGCCCCCTTCCTCCCTTAGCAGCTATCATTTAGTAGGTACTCAACATTCAAATGTTCCTTTAAACACTGAGTAAGTGTCAACTATGGACAAAATGAGGGGCTTTGAATCAGAAGAACTGGATTCACCTTACATCAGCTATATGACATTGGACAAGTCTCTTAATCTCTGTAAACCTCAGCCAACACCCTAGGACTTGGTAAATACATCATAGACAGTAAATAAATCAATTTGGAGGAAAAGGATAGGAATTCACACAGATCCTCATCCACCTATCATGTATGTGTAAGACACATGAGCTAGATGCTGAGAGTAGTAGAAAGATAAATAGGAAACTGTTCTTGTTGTCAAGGAGTTTATAATTTAGTAACAATTCGGTAAAAGACTTGTCTCTTTGAGGTCAGGGATTATTTAATTTTCATCACTCTGTCCCCACCATAGTATCTGACACATTGTAGAATATTAATAATTTTTGTAAAACCCTTACCTTCTGTCTTAGAATCAACACTATGTCTTTGTTCTAAGGCAGAAGAGCAATAAAGGCTAGGCAATGAGTGGTAAGTGATTTGCCCAGGGTCACACGGCTAGAAAGTATCTGAGGCTAGTTTTAATCCAGTTTTCAATCCAGAGACAGGAGGCCTCTCAATTCACTGGGCCACCTAGTAACCCCCTATTAATAAATTTTTATGGATTGATTCATGGATTGGCTGATGTCCCAGTTGCCCTGTCCAGATCTAATTCTTCAGGGAAAGTTCTATGCTTAGCGTAATCATGGAGCCTATTACTAGGGATAACCTTGTGACTCCAAAGGTCATACCTGATAATGTCTGTGTAGAGAAGGACAACTTTTACCTAAAAGGCATCACCTGATTGCTATCTGGGGATGCTGATCCCAAGCTGCTGTTGTTCTACTAACCTCTATTTTTCAGGCACTACAAAACAGCTGGAAGAGTAAATACACCAACAGCCAGATTTTTTTAGTTTGGTCTTCAATCAAAAAGTGTTATTTAATTATTGTTAATAGATTTATTCAAATATATTTTTTAAAAATCATTTTGAGTTTGCTTACCCACTTGATTGTTTTGTGTAGTAGGTCTGAATTTTGCACTGAAACATAATTTGAAGGTTATTTCAGCATTCTTGTTTACTAAATTAATCTTATCGGGGGTAAATGAAGCTTCTACGGAGACATCAGCAATACTTTGTGACCTGAAATATATAAACAAATCCAGATTGATGTTATTGCTGATACAGCAAAAAGAACAAGCGGACTGGGGAAGTTAGCCTAGGTTCAAGTTCTGGCACTGTTACTCATTAGCTAGGTGACCTTAGGCAAGCCATTTAACCTCTCTGAGCCTCAGTTTCCTCATCAATAAAATGGGCATGCATAGTGACACTTAATGATGGGAGAGATTGGAACTCGAGGCTTCCAAGTTCCAGGTCAGTTTCTTTATAGCCTGCCAAAATATACCCTTTTTTGCATAAGAAATCAACTACATAAAAAATCACAAATTAGGTGGCATGGGTACTAGATGAGTATCTATGCATATAAATAAGCCTCAATCCTATGTATTAACCAAAGTGACTAAGCTTTGGTTGGTACTATAAAGTACTATGGCACTATTATAAAGTTTAATTTGGCACTATTATAAAATTTAATTATCCAAATGAAAGTCCTTTTCAATATCACTGAGGGAGTCAGCACAAAAATTCTTTTTTTTTAAACCCTTGCCTTCTGTCTTAGAATCAATATTGTATATTGGTTCCAAAGCAGAAGAGTGGTAAGGACTAGACAATTGGGGATAAATGACTTGCCCAGGGTCACACAGCTAGGAAATGTGGCCAGATTTGAACTTGACATCTCATCTCTAGGTCTGGCTCTCAATCCACTGAGCCACCTAGCTGCCCCAAGCACACACATTCTTACTGTATTGTCAAAGGCCAAAGCATTTTTAGGAGCTCCTGTTTTTTAACGAATTGGTGTCAAAGAGGCTTCATGTTATGAAGCCTAGCTTGGAGTAGAGAGAAATCCAATAAGAACTTTAATCTTAGTATCAGGAGATCTAGGTTGAAATCCCAGCTCTGCCACTTACTAGCTATTTGACACTGGGCAACCCCTTTACTCCTGGGCTAGACCTTAATTTATTCATCTGTCACTCTTTTGACTCAAACATTCAGTGAGCAAGAGATGGTTTATGAGTCACACAAGAAAAGCAGACACTACCTTTTTTTTTTTTTAAGGTAAATGGGGTCAAGTGATTGACATGGGTCACATAGCTACTAAGTATCTGAAGGCAGATTTGAACTCTTGGCTATTTACAAAAATCAAAGTAATCAATGTCAACCAGGAAGGCTGAATATTGATCACCACTGGAGACATTCAAAAGAATGAGCCTCAGGCACTGAAAGCCATTTCGAAGAGGATCTCAGAAATATTACTGAGCAATGGTGGCTTTGATGAATTAAGTCCTTCATCTACTAAGAAGAGAACACTTACTTGGCTATAAAACACTTACTTGGCTATTGATTTGCTGTATCTGCTGTCTTTCAAGAGAATGTGATACCTTTTTATTAAGGTAGTCCATCAAATTGTCTCTATTTTTAAAAGCCACCAAATATTTTTCAAGAATAATTTCTATAAAAGATGAATTTGATACTCTCATTTCCAAAATCCATTTAATTCTCTCAAAGCTGAAGTAGAATAGCTTTACTAATGTCAAGCACTAAGAGTAATGTTATATACGGCACCAGGGGCATAACATTTTCCAGTGTTTAAACTTCTTGGACCCAAGTCATCATTTACAAGGTCTTTTTCAACTGTGACAAATAGAAAGACTGAGCCAGATTCTCCTCGGGACTTTGTTCCTTCCAGCTCTCTGCTTCTGTCTGACTTCATTTATTCCCTCATTTGCCTTATGGAGACAATCTAGTCCAGTGTGTATTTCTGGCTTCTGAATCATATAACACTTGAATTTCTCCTATTGTTCTCCAGCCCCACAACTGCTGCAGAGGCCAGTTTCAAGGTCAAGTCAAATGAAATAAAAGCCATTTGTATATGAAAACTGGAAGAATGAATACCCCCATCATTCCACTGGAAGATAAATCTGCTCACACTGGCTAGATTTTACATACTCTCAATGTAAAAGCTTTCATTGCATGGTATGGTAGAAAGAAGATTGGATTTACATTCAAATTCTAGCCCTGCCTGGTACCAACTCTATGAACTTGGGTTAGGCCCATCACCAGAAGTTTAGTTTCTTCATCAGTAAAATGAAGATAACAAAAATAGAAAGCACATTTAATTTGGAAAAGTGCTTTAGAAATGTTATCTCATATGATCCTCACAACAATCCCCTAAGGTAGATGCTATTATTATTCTCATTTTAGAGATAAGGAAACTGAGGCTGAGAGGTTGTTACTAGATCACACAGCCAGTATCAGGCAAGATTTGAATTTGTCTTTCTGACTCCAGGCTTTACTTGTACTATCCACTACATATAGAATTTTTATAAATCATATACTGCTGTATTATAAAATTGTGAAGTATTATAATGGAACTTCCATTCAGTAAACTAAAGGATAAGGTAACAGAGATAATTTAGAATACTGTTTAAAACCAAAGTCTCTATAATAGTTCAGTTTTAACACTTGCAACTCAATATAAACTTGTCTGTCATTGCAGAGGGCTTAGACTTCTCAAATCTGTTTCTATTATTTGCCAAGAAATTAAAAAATGCAACTTCTGATGTTTATATCAAGGTTGCTTTATTTTCCTCTTTTTTTGTTTGTTGTTCATTTGTTAAGTTGCGTCTAATTAGTGAAGTTATGGACCATCCTTTCCATGGAGTTTTTTTGGCAAAGATACTGGAATGATTTGCCATTTCCTTTTTTGGTGGATTAAGGCAAACAGAGATTAAGTGACTTGCCCAAGGTGACCCACTTAGTTAGTATGGGAGATTGGATTTGAATTCAGATTTCCTTGACTCCAAGCCTAATGCTCTATCCACTAAGCTGCTTCCTACATTTCCTGTTTTCCTATTGCCATCTTGAAAAGGGGCAATCTAATTTTTTTACCCTGCATAAACCTTAGAAACCAAAAATTGATCACACTATCCCTTATAATAAAGCAGTCTCTAAGCATTTATTAAGTACCTACTATGTGTCAGACACTTTGGATAAGGACCAGACTCATGATTTCACCAGTGAAGGTATTGCCTAGTGACATAATTCCCTTTATGAAGATGGCTCAACCTTATTTGCCATTTAAATTCTTACAGAACACTGAGAAGATTAGTAATTTGCTTAGGGTCACACAGTCAGTATGCATCAAATGTAGGGTCTAAATACAGCTGCTCCTGGTTCTGAGACCAGTTCTCTACACGTTGTAACACAACACCTTTTAGGTTCCATAGATACAAAGAAAAAATAAGAGTCCCAACTTTCAAGAACTTTACATTCATTCAGTCAATTCAAATTATTTTCACTTGGTGAAAAGGGAAAAGAGGAAACTTCTTTGCTCCAATGGTAGTAAAATTTTTCACTGACTCACCAGAGTTGAACCACTTGTCCAAAGGCACCGATGGATATGTCAGTGATTGAATCTCCATTCAGATCTTCATAGCCATCTAATGCTCTTCCAAAATACTGGAGTTGATTCCTAAAAGCAGGATCTGACCCGAAGATTTTCTGGAAATGAGCACATTGGATATTAGAAGATAAAATTTGTAAAGTGCTTTGCAAACCTTAAAGCATCATATAAATTTTAGCTCTTTTTGTATTTTCACTCTGTGAGAATCAGCTGCTTCTGTTACTGAGAAGAAAAGTCTGACCTTTCATCTGCCCCATATCTTGACAGAGAAGTAATGGACTCAAGATCTAGAATAAGGCACATTTTTTTGGACAATGCCAATATGAGCATTTGTTTTGCTTGATTATTCATATGTGTTATAAAGTCTTTGCTCTGCTTTGTGTTTTTTTTTCCAAATAGGAAGTGGATATGTGAGAAAGCAAGGAGAGATAATGAAGAAAAGAAGAAAGAGAAAGAAAAATAAAGGAAAGATAGGAAAGAAGGGAGAAAGAGGAAAAAGAAAGGAAAAGGAAAACAAAAAAATACAAAAAGAAAAAAATTGATGCATGTTCTTTTAAGTGAAAAGAACCAAGATCAGAAAGAAGCAAAGCAAGCAAGACAGTTTTGAAAGCCAGCTTGAATTTATTATCTACTTTAAAAGGTTTTAAAAAGTTGTATATAATACAGAGATCTTTGGGATCATGTAAAATCTTTTTCTGTTGTAGTATGTATATGTGAAATGCCTATTTTATTGGTTTTGTAAAGTTAAGAATTTTTTTAAAAAAAGAAAAAGAAAGATGGATTTTTCATAAGACGCTTTAGTTCCCTGCAGCATAATACTCAAATTCAAACAAATTCATTAATTTCAGTTCCCAGTAGACTCTTGCCTAATCTTTATATATCCTTAGCAATTAGCTTTCCACTAAAGAATCAGAGTTTTTAATATTAACTCATAAATTTTAAAATGAACAGAGATGTAATTGTGGCAAGAATTACCTGAGAATATTTTGTTCGTATAGTCCTTTGATGTCCATTGTAAATGTAAACAGCTCCAGCATTCTCATTTTCTAGGGGTGAGCCCACAATAACATCATTAAAGCCATCCAAATTAATGTCTGATAGAGCAGCAATTGCAGAGCCAAACCGGGCATTTTCCAAACCTAGAGGGCCTTCAAGGAGTCGGTGTTGATTCAAAATTCCCTTTAGGGAAGAGGAGAGGACAGCTGATTATGATAAGTCTTGTTGGCCATGTTTTAGAAATCCATTGGTAAGAACTTTCAAAACAAATTCCAAAACATAAAATTTTAAAACATCATTAAAACTTTGGTAGTAAAAACTATACTCTAAGTACCAATATTTCCTTTAGGTAAAAACACAACTCATTCATATGTTTACAAACTAAACCTTATTTTCCTTATGTTTGTCTATTAGGCAACTTAGAACAGACTGTTTACAAGTACTGAGAAGTTATTGCACTGTCCTTTAAAAAAAAACAAACAAGAAAAGAACAGCTGTTGTCCAACTTTCTTAGTAAATCTGACATTCTACATCTTCCATAGGGCACCTTAAGTATTGAGTCAATAGGCAACAGGAATTTGTGTTCATTTTTATTCCTTGAATTATCTTTGTTATTCAGTCAGGTTGGACTATTGTTCAGTTGTGTCAGACTCTTTGTGACTCCATTTGTGTTTTACTTGGCAAAGATACCAGAGTGGTTTGTCATTTCCTTTTCTGGCTCATTTTACAGATCAGGAAACAGAGGGAAACAGGTAAGTTAAGGGTTAAGCCCAGGTTTATACCACTAATAAGCATCTGAGGCCAGATTTGAACTCAAGAAGATGAGCCTTTCTCACACCAGGCCCAGCACTCCTATTCACTTCTCCACTTAACTGCCTACTCAATTATCTTACTTTATAATAAAATATAAGTAAAACTGACTTACAAAATTGGGAAATAGAAGTAGGGCAGGTTAATGTAGTTAATCTTTTCCCTCTTAAACAGTCCAGTTTCTGAAAATGACATCTACTTTCAGTATTATTTCTTTTTAGATTATAAAGTAATCCTGTCCCAAATTTCCTATAAATCAAGAAACTTACATTTTATAGATTCTTTACTTTTAGGGCTGTTTGAAGAACTTTCTGTGATCCAGAAGTTTTGAAAGAGTTTCTTTGTTGACAGCCTTTGGGAAAGATGACTCCTCAAAACTTGAAATCTTTAATCCTTTCTATTCTATTCTTTACATTCAAGGAATTTATACTTTTTTTCTCAATGCTCCAAACCTTTGATCATTAGTACAGACCTATGTATGTGTGGTGGGGTGAGGAGCAAAGTGGAGTGGAGGGGGTTTCTGTATGAAAATTCCCTCCAAATGCAGATCAGCATCTCCTCCATAATTTAGGTAACTGCCTTGGGTACTGAGAAATTAAGAAACATGTTCAATAGTCACAAGACTAGTAGCCAGCACTCCCTGGCTCCAAGGTCAGTTACTTCCCCACTATGCCATTATGCCTCTCAAAATATAGACATCCATTTGTTTGTCAAATTAAACTGCACACATACACACAGATCTTATGAAAGATATTGGTTGTCTTCTCATTTTGTGACAAGCTTGAAAAATGGTTCAAAACTTTGTAGAACAGTTAAAGTTTGACTAATGTTGAGATCTCTTTGTCTCTGTCTCACTCTCTCATTAATTCATTATTGACCTCTGATTAAGTATCAAGTAATAGGATTCTCCTTTGACATGCTAGGAAACAAGAATGTGAAATTTTTTGATGCAGAATTCTCCTTTCTGAAATTTTGTTATTTTGTGAAAATTCCAAGAAACAGATAGCATTTCTCTGCATCTAACTTGCTATATACTATTCTTGACTGAGTATAAAGTCCCTGGAATAATATAATTTAATGCAAATATGGTCATTTCTATTAACTTTAACAAACTACTTAAAATTACACGACTAGCCATTTTTCTAGGAATCAATTCAGGGACTCACAAAAAATAAACTGCATCCTTCACTAAACAGATTTCAGATTCTCTTCCACTCCCTTCCTTTCCCCTCCCATATCCAACTAATTTTCTAGGTCACCAGTGAACCTGTTCTCCTTAATTTTTTGAGGGGGCTACACTTAATACCCACCCACTGTTTTAGTCAATCAGGGATCACCACATGCATGCAAAAAAACCAGAATTCAACCCCAGAATATAGCATCCACGGTTTTTCAGGGATGTAGCACACATTACCGAATTTTATGTGCTAGTATTGGAAGTCCTGAGAGCTGGACATATAACTAACTCTTACACCAAGAAATGGAATTTCCTGAAAAACTAATGCAGAATACATCTGGGTTAATATAAAAATTTCCAAAATGTCTGATGCAACTATTCTTCACTGGAATATGTTGATAAAGTAAAAGCAAGAATTAAGGAAAAACAAATCAGAGACTGCTGCTGCTGCAACACTTGCAGCAGTATGTCCCGCTTTTAGGGAAATGCCACTAAGCTAGGCACGGGCCATAAGGCTAAGAGCAAAACTGAATTGTTTGAGTTTTAAAAATATATTTTATAGCTACATTCTATGAAATGAATAAAACATAAACCAAACAATTACCATTAAGTAGCTGAAGATCTTTCCCAGTACTTTCTTTTAACATTGCTATACGGAACTGAATATAATTATTTTGTCTATGGCTTTACCTTTGTGATTGTGAAGAGGTAGACCTTTCCTTCCTCTTTCTTTAGGTCATTCATGAACATTGGTGCCCCCACCAAAAGCACATCTGTAACTGTATCTCTATTTACGTCAACTGAACACACCACACTGCCAAAGTAGGAGCCAATCTGGAATGAGACACACTGAAATTAAGATTCTGACCTTCACATGCTACTATTACTCATCTGTGGATTGAGACACTGCCTCAGTCAAGCACCTCTTAAGTCCTGGCTCTGCATGCACTATATCCCTGCTAATAAGCATCAGAGTGGTGGAAAGGTAATGTATTATCTGTAAGGTATAAGTAGACTTTATTTCTATCATATCCAAATTTATCGTATTTAGAAGTATGACAGCTTATACTTGGATAACTCCCCATATAGAAAAGTGGGGTACTTTAGGTTTTAACAAATAACCCAATTCTTATACTTCTAGAAGACATATACTTTGCAAAAAATACTTTCATGAAGTCCTTCTTCTCATTCTAACTTCCTGAGAAGCAATGTTGTATAGTGATGAGAGAATGGTACTGGAAGTCAGGATGCCCTGCTTTCCAACTTCACTTCAGGCATTTACTCACTGTGTGATTATGGGCAAGTTCGCTAGCCTCTCTGGGACTCAATTTCTTAATATGGAAAACGAGGAGGTTGGAATCAGTGAGCCTTAAGAAGGTAATATGATCCCATGACCTGGCAAAGCCCTCTTTCAATGTGGGATATGACCTAGGTAGTATGCCTGCTGCTGTCATATGGCTTATGTATCGACATGAGTCTGTGAGGCCTGAGGACCATGGACTTAGATCACCAGTCAAAATAATGGGACTTACCTGATCACCTCTGTGAGACTGAATGATTGTGACATTTCCATCATCGTTAATATTATACACCACTACTTGGCCAGTATAATTTGCTCGGGGAGCACCAGCAACAAAATGGACACTTTTACCAGTAGAAATAACTGCAACAGAATATCCTAGGAAATTAAAGACAGAGGCAAATACTCAATGAATTGAGCAATCATATGGGAGCAGTGGGCTAGAGGATCAGCCTCTGAGATACATTCCAGGTCTAAATGTAAGATCCTATGATTAACATAGTATATATTTTATTATTTTATTTATATTAATATTTCATAAGATTAATAGTCTAATAGTTACAATGTTTGCATTGACATTATTCCTGAAAGCTATGGTTGGTGTAAATCTAGGAGGGGTACTGCTGAGCAAAGCCCATGGCAACTGGGGTTCAGGGAATGGCTCCCCCAAAAGAAGTCCAGAAACCCCCAAACTCTGTTGGCACTGTAGATGGCATAAGTGAAACACAGGAAATATGATGTCTCAGGAAAAGCAGTTCTTCTTTATAAATCAGGGAAACCCCAAAGGCCACTTTTGAGCATCACAGAGCCAGATTTTCAACTATCTCCCACTCTGGCTTCTTCCTCCCAAAAGCCCCTGGTCAGGGTTCCTTTCCCAGAAGTCTTTGCTCTTTCAATGGTCACTTGGTTCTTCTTCCTCTAACATTCTAATGACAGTTTTTTTAAAAAAAATGTCAGAACTTGCTTTCATTCTTACATGATAAACTCCACACTCTCATGTTATTTCCCCAAATATAACATATTCCTCCCTTCCCTAAACTGGCACTTTTAGGCTGATGTGTGTCCCTAGAGAAGTTCATCAATAAGCCTTGCTTGTATAATGGAGGCATCATTTGCCTACAAGTGGGTTTCATAGCTAAAACTAACAAGCAGTGACTTCTGGAAATGTCTTCCAGCCTTTAAATTCTTTGAGATTGACTTAACCTGAAGCAAAAAGGCCTGAAGTCAAATTGAATGAACTTAAAATGAAATCTCCACCCCAATCCATGAGATATTAGAAAAGTTTTCAGGTGGTGAGAGAGGAGAAGCAAAAGGATAAAAGATTTTTGTATCCATCTGCCTGGAATGGTGTCTGTATAGACTGATTCCTGGCACTTCCTGTGCCAGGAATTCATAGTGCTGAAAGTAAGGAACTCCATTAGAAACAACCTGATATCTCCTGGAGATTTCCATTGTTGTGTTTTTTTTTTAGTGTAATGAATATGATGGAGTTTCCTCTAACTGGCACTCTGACTAGAATTCCCACATGACCAAAAGTTTAAACATGATTTTACAACAAACAATTAAAGATGCTTAGAATTGTCAGATATCTGAAAGAGAAGCAAATCATATTCGACCTCCATGTACTGACCTAAATGCCAAAAAAAAGAGGAATATCAGAAATTGAAAGGGAATGCATTTATAAAAGAAACTGTTCTTCAAATGGCATTTTGAAAAACTAAAAAACAAACAAACAAAAAACCCAAGAGGTCAGGAAAGTGCATGGAATAGTGGAAATAATATTGTCTCTTGAGTCAGAGAAGCTGGTTCAAATCTTACTTCTGGAACTTACTGGCAAGCAGTCCCAAAATCTTCCTACTCCCATTTTTTTATTTGTAAAATGAGATCGTTAAACTAGAGGCCCCCTGAGTAATGCCCCATGAGCCTCCTAACTCTAGGTCCATATGCCTCTGAAATGGCTTTGATTTAAAGATACATTTTTAAAGAAAACAAAAGAAAAATAAAAGGTAAATTCTTTTAAGGAAACAAGATTTTATTGAGACCTGGGGAATGATGCACATAGCACATACATTTTAAGTATCCAAAATTATGACTAACTTCCTAAGGGCAATTTGTGCTAAACACTGTATTACTAGGAAAAGAATAAAGTCTAGGTGAGGATTTGTTCACAATGAAAACTTACAATATGAAGAAATACACTAAATACCTTTCTAAAAGGTAAAAATTTTATCACAATAATCCAAATGGGTACATGTAAATAGGCTAAAGGAAACCAACTAAAACATCTTGGGGAACTAAATGCTTGCCAGATGACAATCAAGAAATGGTAGCTCTAATGGGTTTGGAAGCATTCATCATCTGACCATAAGGACGGTTGTACTATGTAGTAGGATGCTGTCAAGACAGTCTGTCAGAATTTTTCTCGACTCAGGGTACCAAGAACACACTCATTGGTAAAGACCAATGGAGCCATTTGGTTAGAAAGATGGATTGACTGGCTATTTTTCAGCACTTATGTTAGAAACTTCTGGCTAAGGCCACAGAAAAAGATGGGTGATATATGGGTATAAATAAACACAATAAAAGACAATGGTAGGTCTTGCCACCTCAGGTTATCCAATATGAACATTCATGGAGGCAAAAAGTCCAAGAATTTCATAACAGTATAGGCATCCCTTCTATATTGTGAGGACTTAGGGGTATGGCACCCCATGATCTGGAAAATCTGCATAAAATTTTTGTCTTCCCCCTTCATACTAGAGAAGTATGATTTTCTTCTTTTTTTAAGGGGTGTTTAGAGTAAAAGAAATTATATATATTTATGGTATTAAAAGATAAAATATTTTGATATTATACAATAATAGGCACAAATTTTATGCATTGCTGAGTTTCCCAACTTTTTCCTGTGTCATCTGCCGACTTTCATGTGTCTTTTGCGTAAAAACTCTCTCAAAATTCCCATTTAATTTCTTATGCCAAGTTTTGAAATACTGAAACTGTGATGGGGAAAGTCCTAATTTGGAAGGGATACCTGCATATGAACGCTACCCCCTCTAACCTTTGGCAAGGATGATTTTTTCTACCTTGGGAGGCAACAGGTCATGATCCTAATATAATGATCCTAATATATTAGCAGCTCTTGCAAATTTGGAGGTCCCAAAATGCTATTCTATTATGTCATAGTGAGGTGCAGCCTGATAGCGTGGAGGAAATGGGTTCAATTTTTCCTACAGACTCATTGTGTTTAAACAGGGGTGTTGTGAGATTCAAATCAATGGATGTAAAGCACTTTGCAAAGTCTAAAGTAATATAAAAATGTCCATTATGATTATTATAATTAGCCTCCAGTCACCAGGCCTCCAGTCTAGGGATGACCTCCTTCCCTGAGCCTTCTACTGAACTGCTGAGCTCAAGCAACCATTATAGAACAAGAGAGGAGTATAGTGGTAAATGCTTAACAACTGGGTGGGGGATTGTGCAATATATCTTAACTTTAATCTGAATCATTAATATTTTCTTAAGTTTAGCTAAGCAACAAAAAATAAAGTAAGTCCTCTTTTATAGTAACTCTGTGAGGTGAAAAAGCTGACCCTGAAAGTTGAACAATCTGATTCTGAAAAAGTGAAAGCAGGCTATAGCTCATTCCTGTGGGTGACCTTGAGTAAGTCAAATTAACCTCATTACTAGGCAGATCTTTCATAGTCCCACCTTGGGAAAGACTTGTCAAAGAGTCTGGTGGACTCCTTTGTGGAAGGAGTCTTCTGGCTAGGCTTCAAAGGGATTAAATCCCTCCCAACCAATATATCAGCTTCCTTCAAATTATTTATAATCTTATGTTAAAATGCCAAACTGTTAGAAATCAGCACAAAAATGCAGAGATAAACCCAATGAATAATAAAAAAAAAACCAAACCAGTTGACACATCATTGGAGACTGTTATTAGGTGGATCATTGAGTTAATATGGGAAATTTGCATGTAACAGTAAGTCATAATGATGGAACAGTTAGGAGGTGAATTGGTTAAGAAAAGAGTAAAAAAGAAAACAATTTCATGAAACTTTTAGATTTTCTGGGGCCAGATAACACTATGCCTTACCTAAATATGAGCTGTGATTTCTATCTTGCAGAACTTTTTCAAAGGCTTGTCTAGGGAAGATGGAATATCCATGGGGTGTCTGCTGGACAAGTGTTCCACTCCAGGCATATGCCCCAACTGCACCCAGTGTCAGAACACCCTTTAAAAAAAGGAAGATTAATAATAAAGTTCACTTATAAAACCCAGGCTGGGTGAATCATTAAACTAAACTATGTTTAAATTCAAAAGAAAATATTTAAAGTAAAAACATCTCTCATATGGACATGGTTACATATCCAGTGGAATCCCTTTGTAGCATTTGTGTTGGAAAACAAGCCCAAGCATTCTTTTAAAAGGAAAACCAAGATATATGAAGCTTTTAATATATGTGAATAAGTTTTAGGGAACAGTCATACCTAGTAAATCTCACCACAATAATGTACTATTTCCTAATAGGACACTCCCTCTATTCACCAACATTCCCAAGGAAGACAGAATTCTGGAAATACAGAATCCCCATGAACAAGGTGGGTGGAAAGGCTGAGAGGTTAAGTCTTAGATCTCAAGTACTCCAAAAAATAAAAACAAAAACATTTTCTGAGACAACCTCAGGAAAGAAAGTATAGTTGGCAAAGAAGGCAAAGGTATGATGTTCTTACTATTTCTCCAGAATGAGCTTGCTTGCTTGCTTCTTCCTTCCTTCCTTTATTTTTTTTTTCTTTCTTTCTATGCTAAGTATTGATTCCAAGGCAGAAGGGCTAAGCAATTGTGGCTAAGTGACTTGCCCAGTGTTATGGGTAGAAATGAGCAGCCATATTTCTGGGGGTCCAAGGCCAGATTTGAACCTAGGTCCTCCTAACTCTAGGCCTAGCTCTCTATCCACTAAGTCACCTAGTTGCTCCCATTTTTTCCCAACTGTTATTTGATCCTACTATCATGTCAATACCTCGACTCCCCAGCATAATTTTATTAAATGAAGCCACCAAAGTAACACTTATCTAGGGTCACAGTAAATGTCTGTGACACTCTACCTACTAAATACAGAAGTAGAATATCATGGATTATTAGGAGAGTACTTAGGTTGTCACATTCTTACTGACAATATTCCAAACCATGAATCAATAAATGGAGAAGCCATTATGTACTGTCCTTTATGTACTGTATTATGTACTATATTTTAAAGTTAGCATCTCTGTTTTTAATCTTAAAAATAAACATGAAATCTTGAATAAATATTTTGGCTCCCAAATTCAAGTTAACTCAAATAAACTAATAACTTGGAAATCCAATAGTATTCTAAGAGAATAAGTGAGAGTAAAAGGATAATAGGATTTGATGAATTTATAGAATTGTTGGTCCATGCTTCCATCAGAGAGAAAAACTGTTATTTTGACCCCAGTGATAAGCTCCTTTGTAAGTGTTTCAAGACATAGATAGTAGCTCCTGTTATTTTCCCATTTCTCACTTCCCCTCCCTCCAGTCCCATCTAAGTCTAGAACAGATAAAATGTGAACAAGCCAAAAAATAGTGACAATTTCCTAGCCATATACTGTAGTACCAAGACCTAAATAGGGGCAATGATGGCTATCTTGCTGAGCTCTTTCAAAGGTTTGTCTAAGGAAGACATCATATACTTATAAGGATGAAATATTGAGAAAGAACTGAGGGAAGAGAAAGGAACAGCTGGGATGCTCTGGGCTCTATAACACTTCTGGCCTGAACATGTTTCAATGTATTTTTGATTCTTGACTCTTTCAAAATCATTTTTGCTTTCTACCTAGAAAAACACTGGAGCCTCAGAAGTTGACAGGGATAGCTGAACTTTATATTTTTAATGCATTTTCAATGATTAATTAATTATTTTCCAATGACTCATGGGAAATTCCAATTCCAATTTTTTGAATGAATATAACATGTATGCTCTCAGATGCTCAAAATATTTCCACATATATAACCTTATTTTTTTTTTACAGAAAGTCTTTGCAATGGAACGGAGAAGGAAAAGTTATTGTCATATTCCACATTTAATAGGTGGTGACAGAGCAAGCTGATTAAAGAGATGTTGGACTTGGAGTCAGGCAGACCTGAGCTCAAATCCAGCCTCAGACATTTACTGTGACCCAAGATAAGTTTTTTAACCCTGTTTGTCTTAATTTCCTCATCTGTAAAATGACCAGGAGAAGGAAATGGCCAAACTCTCCAGTATCTTTGCCAAGAAAACCCCAAATGGAGTCACAAAGAGTCAGACAATGACCAAAATGAACCAAAAACAACAAATCTAGAAAGCAGGATCCCCTCCTTCACTATAGTTTGGTATAGCCATTATTAGAATGATAAAGTTGACCCCAAACCCCGAAAATGAAAGAGAAGAGTTTTATGATAGAGATCTTCTAATACACTTACATTTTCAGAAGAGTAATCTGCACTGAACCCCACTTGTGACATTTCCATCTGAAAGTTATCACCTCCTTGAACAGTACCTGGGAAATTAATATTTTTAATGATCCTTATGTCATCAATTTTCAACATAAGCTATAATAGGAGGAGAAATGTGATTATCAGTAATTACATTAGGGTAAAGAACTTAAGGTGTGAAAATTCCTTTCATCAATGCAAATTAGCAACTGGTCTGTAAAATATATTTCTAGAGAATTGTCTGAAGTACTCAGAGAATGAACAACTCATTCAAGAACACGTGGCAAATATGAGTCAAGGACAAGACTTAAACCCAGGGTTTCTTGACTCCAAACTACCTCTTCATTAAGTCATACTACCTCTCTTAAGTTTTGTGCTCACCAAAAGCACAAAAAATGTATAGACTTTTAGATCATCAATATCATTGAAATTCTCTATTAGAAGAGAAGAAAGAAAAAATCTTTGAATTCCAAAATATTTTTGGAGGGTCATGAATATTGTTTCAGCATTGCTAAGTTTCTTAGGTCAAGCATGAAGTTCTAGATGGCTTCAAGGGGAACTCAAGAAAGATAAAGAAAAAAAGTCATGATTTTTGTCATTCATCATTTTAGTATCTGGATGGAAAAACCAAAATTTTAAGTTTTAGAATAATGGTAAATATGAGGCAATGAAGTAGCACAATGGATAGAACTGGGCAAGTCACTTATCCCATAGGCCTTGCTCTTCTGTCTTACAGTTGTTACTAAGACAGAATGTAAGGGCTTAGAAAAAAATTGTTAAATATGTATTAATAAGTTTAATTTAATAAATTATTAAAGTTTAAAACTACTCTAGGACTTTTAGGATATCCTTTACATAAGTTTGGGGCACTAGTATCTTTATTTACAACTCTATAAACAGCTCATAGGTACTTGGGTTTAAACATTAGAAATCAGGATACAAATTCATGACCCTCTCACCAATTCAGAAATGTCTCAAGTCTACCAACAAGATATCATTAATAATACAGTGGTCTGGCTTTTCATCTATCTTGATCAACTAAACTTTGGAAATAGACTTAAATTGATTCATGAGTTCATCTATGTGGCTATTTGCCTTAAAAGTGAAGACTGAAACCCACCCACAGATTCTCATCCTTTGCAACTCCTGTCCATGTTCTCTTGATTCAGCATGTTAGAGAATCCTTAAATATCTAGAAGACCATCAGATCCCAAAAGCCTTTAGCCACAAAAGTCTCAGAGTCATGAGTGTCTTAATTTGCCAGGTGGCAGGTGAGATTCCTGACCATCCCAAGTCACGGTTGTCAGAGGGTGTTACATAAAGTGACTGAGATGAAATGCTGGGCTAATTGAAGAATCCTGGGGGAGGGTTTAGACTGAGCTTGAAGAGGTAGCTCTTAAAGAGGCTCTCTTTCTCTCTCTCTGACTTTCTTTTGGGCTTGTGAAAAGAGTTCTCTATCTCAGTCATCTAGGTGCTTATCTATGTAAGTCATCTCTAGAAAGCTGCCCAGCAGGGACCAAGCAGGGCTGGAAATCTGGGAACTGAGTCTCTTGGACTCTGGCCCAACCATTTGGTCAGCTGGGGCCCCTGGTCCCATTTGTGAAATGTTCCAGGGTTCATGGAGAACCTAAGATCTGAGAGAGCAGAAATAACTCAGCTGCGGACGTTTTTAAGTTAGAAAGGCTGGAAACCTTATTTCTCTCTTGCTTTTTCTTTACTAATAAATACTTATAATTAGTACAAAGTCTCCAAGAGTAATTTTTATTCATGTTAGCATGTTATTCCTTAATCTCACCAAATATAGTATTTTTTAGAAATCCAATTTAGGCTATTTCTTGTATACATTACTAGTAAATTGTTGCACTCTAATCATGTCTATCGTACATTTCTTATTACTTAAATAACCTTAGTAAATTAATCTTTGGATCATCCACAATTTAGATTATGTAGTATTAAATAAGATTCACTTTCCTTGAGAGACTACAAATATTTAAAATATGGACAACTATTTCAGGGAGCAACTTGGGATCATTGAAAATGTCAAAGAATATCCCAAATGTTATCAAGCTTGTTCAAGCTTGTCCAAGATTTATATTTTGATAAATGTGTCCAATTCTGGGCTCAGTTTACTGTCATTCTACAAGGCTTATCCAAAATTTATGTTCTGCTGGATTTAGTGGTCTGATCATCTGCCTACATCTCATAATCTGGACAAAAATCATTCTTTATCTATTTAGTTTTTCCTATGTGGACTGTTGGTCAACTCTCATAAGTTGTTTTCAAGTTTGTTAAAAGAGACTGTATAGTATTCTGGGACTTGATATAATCAGTATAACTTCTTCAAACAGGAACCCATGAAGGAATTCACTACTTACAAGGTATCCCTCTTTCCTCTAGACTCTACTCAGGACCTTTTCTGAATCAAAGATGAACATCATTGGAGAACAAATGTCCCTCTGTTTTATGTCTCAATCAAGTGATCATTTATATGAATTTACCTCTATGGTTGCAAGTATTAAGGAATCTTAAAATAAATATAGGGCACGCCTGGTAAGAGAAGAGCTTTAAACAACACATTATGCCCTACCAAGTCAAATGCTTTGTTATAATCAATGGCCAATAAAACAGAATTTTATATTGTCTACATCCTTTAATCGATTGTATAGTAGTAAATATGTGGTGTGCATTAAGAAATTGTATGTGAAAACCTGCCTATTCTCTTCTCCTATTTTCATTAAATATACCCTTGACTGATAGATCAGTTTCTTAAAGATTTTATAGAGAGGAGAAAGTAGCATTAGAAAAAATTAAGTCCTTGAATCCTGTTCTAAAACAATTTGCTCTTGTCATATACCTTATCACAATTCATGATATGGTAAAATATCTTATCTAAAATATGTCAAACTCTTTAATAAAGTATATTGTTGAGAATAGGTGACAACTTATAGTGTAAAGGTCTAATAAATTCTTAATCATGTAAATTTATGGTAGAGAGGAGAAAATAGTGTCAGAGAAAGCCCAGAAATGCAAATAATCCCTAAATCACTTCTACATATCTTTGAAATTTTTCTTTTGATTCTCCCTTCCATCATCTCAAACAACTTATCTTCCTAACAGTGGCTTAGTAAATATTAATATCACATATCAGTTTGAGGTAAAGGAAAAACAACTCAGAAGTCTTCTGGGAGACAGAAGTAAGTTTCTTTTTATAGAAAGTCAGATGGCATAGTGGTTAGAGTGGTGATCAGCTGTATGACTTTGGGCAAATGACTCAGCTTCTTTATGTTTAAAGTAAGGATAATAATAACACTTACTTTATATGGTTCTTTTGTGAGTATCGAGTGAGATAACACATGAAAAGCACTTTGTGCCAAAATGTTAACTATTATTATTTTCATTAATATTTCAGTATTTAGAATTAACTGTAGATAAATATGAAATTAAGAGCAAGAAATTATGTGGATTTCATTTGCACTAGGGGCCTAGAAATTAACCATAGAAAAGAAGCTCAGGTCATGCTCTAAATTATGATTGATTTGAATGTCTTCATTGCCTGAAACTTTAACAGAATGGATATGCTTAATAATGAAACTTTACTAATAAGAAAATTAGAAGTTTAACCATACCTTCAATGCTGAAAATACGCTCTCCTAAAGTCCCAGCCTTTTCCAAGAGTGCATCTTCATCAGAAACATTAAAAAAATATCTTTCTGTTGGAGTACTAGCAATTGCTTTGATTTCTTTTATCAAATTTTTTGTGTCAAGTGCATTTCTGTTTAAGTATCCAAGGACCTAAATAAGAGTATGAGGGAAAAACAAAAAGTTGTGATCTCTGAATTCCAATTTTCCTCTAAGAAAATCTAGGATAACCTATGAAATTTGTGGACATTCCTGAAAAGCTAAGTGAATCAAACTACATCCCTGGTTCCTGTTCACCTCTGCTCTGTTGACAGCAATGTAACTTAGGAAAGAGCAAAGATATCTTGTTAAGGCACTTGGGCATGATGAGCAATTGCTTTTTGGTTTTACCATTTGTGCTTTCACATGTTAAATAAGAGAGCTCTTGACTCTCAAAACACAGAATGAATAGAGCAATTTGTCGTTTATTAAGTAACTATGACTTCTTCTTTACTTGAAAGGTTTGAGGCACTTTACACACATTAGTTCTCAGAAGAGAAATAGTAGGTAAAGGGCAAGAAATATTACCCCCACTTTGCAAATTTGGAAAACAAGGCAAAGAGAAGACCATTTATTTGTACACAATCGTAAACCAAATAAATGGATGCTTTTAAACTAAGTAAAGTCTCATGGTCCTTTACCAAAATGGACATTAAAATATTCAAAGCACTCATATAATTACCAAATATGAAAACATAAAGTAAAACTAGGGTAAAAGGATGAACCATATGTCACTGAATGAAATGAAAAAAAAAATTAGACTTAACTTGGCATATCTATCTTCCATATCCATAGTCACATAAACAAGCATAAACCCAATAGTGTCTTGTCCCCTTTTTCCTCACTCCAAACTCTTCCAAAGTGGTTTATAAGCAATATAAACACATGACACTCTCTCTTTCGTCCCTAAGCCTTTGAAATGGCTGTCTCTCATGGCTATAATGCACTTTCCATATCTTTTTGCCTCATAGAATCTTACTATCTTCAGGACACACCTCGACTACTATTGCCTACAAGATACCTTTCCTGATCCCTAAAGCTGTTAGTATTTTCCATATTTCATCACTTTGTATTTAACTACCTTACAATTACAAGGCAGCTAGGTGACAGTGGCTAGAGTGCTGGGCCTGGAGTCGAGAAGACTCATCTTCTGGAGTTCAAATGTGTTCTTAGACACTTATTAGCTGTGTGATCCTGGAAAGTCATTTCACTCTGTTGGCCTCGGTTTCCTGATCTATAAAATGACCTGGAGAAAGAATTGGCAAACCACTCTAGTATCTCTGCCAAGAAAATCCCTCAAAGAGTTAGATATGACTGAAAAATGACTGAATAACAATATCTTATAGTTATTTTGGGTTATTGACTTATACATTGACTGAATTTCTCGGTGATCCCTTACTTCAAATACTTGACTTAAAAATTATTAAAGCTTACACTCATTTCTAATTGCTACAGCCCTCACCAATCCCTTTCTTCATCAAAGCCCTGCTTTCACTTTATTTTATCCTGGGCAGCCTCCCTCATGCTTTCATTGAAGCTCTGTTGGTACAAGGAAAGGAAAGGATGCCAAATACATATATTCCCATAGGAACAATATTAAGAGATATGGTTCGGTTCTCTTAGTATTTTATTTCTGTTGCATTATGGATGAACCAGGTTTTTGTGACATGGCCTGAGAATATACCTTTCTATACTACCATTGTTCCTAAGGAAAAATAGATTCCAAGCTTCAAATAACCAACATGAAAATGGACTTCATGACTGCATATAGCAGTCTTCTTTAAGGAGCATTACTGTAGTATTTTTAAGGAAGAATGTGAAGAAAGTCTAAGCCTACCACACTGAAGGTGAAAACTTGTGAATGGGAAGGTCTGTGAAGGTGCTTATTTAATGCCAATGGATTACAAAGACTTTTGAATGAAACTTTGTAGATCCTGTTGAACAAGCATGTTGAAATATTGGTTATTTAAAAAATAGTAATAATCAACTACAATGTTCAATGATCCTTCAAAACTGAAGGGGAATCACAAAATTTCAGAGTTGGATATGACATTAAAAAAAAGTTACTTACTGCTATGCCAAATCTAAGAATGTTGTCATCATTGCATTGACCAATAACTTCTTTCAAAAATGAGCCATCATGAGATTCACCATCAGTCACGACCACCATAACTTTGGTAGCACTAGGCCGTCCACCAGAAGCTTCAGAATAAGCAAATTGTCTGTAACAGTCAAGATGTGAAAAATTTACACAAAAAAGAGACCCAATATGTAATCCTCAAATTTAATTATGAATATGTTATTGGATTCTTATCACACAAGCTTCTTGAAGCATGACTTTTTCTTTCTTAAATGCCAAGAACACTACTATGTGTCCACATTTTCTGTCAGTATATAGAGAAAAATGAAAAAGTAGATTCTTTTTATGCTATTGATTTTCCTAAAAAGTATGGTACAATGAATTTCTTAGGAGGCTTAGGAATCAGAAAACCTGGGTTCAGATCTGCCTTTGACATTAGCTGTTTGACAATGGACAGATTAAACTCTCTGAGTCTCAGTTTCCACATCTGTAAAATGAACATAACACTTGTACTACCTATCTCATGACATAAGCACTTTGCAAACTTTCAAGTTCTATGCAAATGTGAATTATCATTTAAAAAATTATCATTTATACTCACCAATTTATCAAGTGGTAACATTTATAGTTATAAAAATCTTTCACAGATGCCAATAAATTAATTTATACTCATGTAACAAGCTAAAAAAAATCACTTTTTTGCACGAGTCCTTAGAATTATCTTCTTAAGTATAATTAGTTTTTAAAAATCTAAGAAATATTTAGTTTTACACTCAATGCCTAGGTAAAGGCCACACATATTAAAGATTTTTCAGGAATTTATCTACTCATTGATTAGAAAAATCATGTCTCTGATAACCTACATCTTGACAAATACATTCTTGGAGAAGATAAAGATTAAATAGAACATCAGAATTCCAGAGGAATATGACAAACTCTCAGATTTATGTAGTGCTCTTTGTATTCCTGTTACTAAATGAATTTAAAGGATGATGAAGAGAAATCTCTTTAGATTTCACATATGGAACCTGTCACCAATTTAAAGCTAATAAAAACCAGTTTAATAAAGTCACTTCAACATAAGATATGACTTTCCTTTTTTCACCTAAAATTACTTTGTTCAAAAGGGAACAATGCAAACTGATGTGAAGAATTTCAATCTAAAGATAGGTAAGAATCAGTATGGCACTATTATAATTATTTTGGTCCTAGATAAGGCTGATTTGTATCAATGAACATAGAGAGAAATCAAATTAATGAAATTTGGAAGTGTACCAAACTATTCTTAGCCATTCTTCTAAACTGGACCTTCATCTTATTAAAAGCATCCTTCTTACAAATGCAATTGGCTATGGTAGGAAAAACATCCCACAAAAAATTCAATGATATTTCATAACTATTCTCTAAAATGATTAATCTCTTCAAGAAATATTTAATAATGAAGTCTTTATCATCCTCCAGAAATTTTATTTTGCAAAATTGGCAAAGAATTTTTACTCTGGAATATATCTTGTATCATAGGTTTTATTATTTCCTTCTGGAATGTAAGCCCAGTTATAATAGAAACCAGGGTTTCATCTCTACATGTTTATCAGAAGGCTTTACAAGATGCATTGTTTGGTTTTGGAGTGGACCTGTAATTTCATTAGCATAGGAAACTCCCCTTGTAGGATTTCCTTTCACTATTGATTCCTCTGGGGCTGAGAGCCATAGAGAGGTGCCAGAGGAATGCAGCTGATAAGTAACTTGCTTAGAGCCATGGTGGCTAAATAAGTTAGTCCTGTGAGAATCTCTAACTTCCTCAAAATTCAGATCAATCATTACCTTCCCTAGGAGGACTTTCTGGTCTCCATACTGTAGAGTGCCTTCCCCCCTACAGCTATTCTCTCCATCTATTCTGTATATATCTTGTATGTAGCAATTTATGTGTACATTCTCTCCCATATGAGAATGTGAGATCCTTTAGAGCAGGGACTGTTATTGCATGTTTTTTATATCTCCAGTGCTCAGCACAGAATCTGGCACATAGTAACTGTGTCATTAATATTTGCTGAATAGTTGACTAATATTTTTTTAATTGAAATAGTTCAATTGTGAGTTTCTTGAAAACATGTACTATATCTCATTCATGTTATATTACATATGGTTCCTAGGAAAATTATAAATAGGAGATGCCCAGGAAGCATTTTTAAATAAAGGGCATGAATGGTTGTACCTACTCAGAAAGCATGAAACTGCCTGGTGTGGAAATTCCTTCTATGAATAAACATCTGTAACTGATCTTTAAAAAGCTTTAGATCTTAGAGAGATTGCTGGGGCACTGAGAGATTAAGACACACTCAGGATTTCTCAGTTAAATCCAAGCAAAAGGGAAGATTTGAATGCAGGTCTTTTTTTACTCTAAGGCAATTTCCCTACAAGTTTTTTTAGATAGTCTAAGTACACAGACAAAAGGAGAAAGGAAAGCACAGATCTGAAGGAAATTACTGTGAAGTCTTTTCATTTGAGGATAAATAGGACTAAGGAGCTAAAGTCAGAATGTATCTCTCAAGGGGTTCACAGTCTAATGGGAGAAATAATGTAAAAACAACTCTGTAGGAATAAAATAAACACCAGGTAAGTTGGAAATAATCAACAGAGAGAAGGCAGCAGCATAAGAGGGATCAGAAAAGGCTTCTAGAAGATACGGTTTTACCTGGGAGGGACATGAGAGAAGCCAGGGAAACCAGGAGACAGATGTGAGGATGGGCATTTTAGGCATGGGGAAAAGCCCATGAATTTGTCTAGCCAGCATCAATAGATGGAGGTACTTGTTCAGGGAACAGCAAGGAGGTCAGTGCCAGTGGATCACAGAGTATGTGGGAATTAGTAAGGCAGAAGAGGGGCCAACTTGTGAAAAGAGGAAGGGGAAGGGAACAAACATTTATTGATGTCCTAATATGTGCCAGATACTATGCTAAGTGCTTTTATAAATATTTCACTTGATCCTCCCAATACTTGAGAGGTAGGTTCTATTATTATCTTATTATAATTAATTGAGGAAACTGAAGCAAACAGGTTAAGTGACTTGCCCAGGTTCACATAGCTAGTAAGTTTCTGAGGGAGAATTTGAACCCTGGTCTTCCTGACTCCAGGCCCAATTAAATTTCACATCATTATTCTTAATGCAAAGAACTCTTTTTTGAACACATTTTACATATACCTCTAAACTTTTTAGCTCCGGATGTAGAGTCCATGTGTGCAATGCATGTATTTTCTATTAGTTTCCAATTCCCTTCATAAATTTAGGAATGTATTTTGGTGTATGTAGCCACAAAACTATGGCATTCCATTTTCTACAACATTAATTTTTACACCAAACTTCACTCACATACATTCCAAAAATGGTTTCTCTTTTGAGTCACGATAATAAATATTTGTAACAAAGGTAAAAACAATCATATTTTTCCTGATTGTAAAATCTAGGCAAGGAGAATAGGGGAAGGGGAGGTATATTTTTTGCTCAATCTGGGTTGTGATTGGTGATAGCTCATTCATCTAAACTTAGCCTAGTCATCTGGCCCTGGAAATGGCCACTGTAGACAGTATGAGATCAATCTGTCACAATATAGAATATTTACTGTCATTCTATTGTAGTAGGGGTTACGTAAGCAAACTAGAAGGTATTGTCAGTGACCTAAGAAAGCAAGGATAAGGGAGAATATGGCCCATGGACACTCAGGGACTCCTCATCTGGGTGGACAGAGAGAGATGCCCAAAGATACCTGTTTCTGCTTCCTGAGGGACAGATGGCCTCGTCTCTCAATCAGCAGAGATACATGGTGCCATGAGCTCTAGTCCATATGCTACTGATTCTAAACATTATTACTTCTACTTTTTTTGTGGGGATAGGGGGTATTTTATTTCTAGAAAAGGAGACAGAGGTGTTGTCAGATAGATAAAAGGGGGAAAAAATCCACTGGTAATGTATGGCTGTGAGAGCTGGACTTCATGAGAAAAGCTGAGTCCCACAGAATCAACACATTTGAATTGTGGTACTAGAGAATATTTGTGAGCATCCCTTGGACAGCAAGGATATTGAATCAATTAATCCTTAAAGAAATTAATTGAGACTATTCATTGGAAGGACAAATACTGAAATTGAAGCTTAACTACTTTGGCCACATAATGAGAAGACAAAGCTCATTGGAAAAGATGCTGATGATGCTGGGAAAGAATGAAGGCAAAAGGAGAAGAGACAGTAGAGGGTGAGATGGATAATGTCATGGAAGCAATGAAGATGAGTTCCGACAGACTTTGGGAGGCAGTGGAGGATAGAAGGGTGTGTGTGTTATGGTGCTTGTAGCTACAAAGAGTTGAACTTGGCTGGATGAATGAACAACAGAAGAGGAAAACCAACAAAGTCCAATCTCAAGGAATCCAAGGGAAAAGAAGTGGTGGTGGTGAATTATAATCACTATGTGTTGGGCACTTTGCTAAGTACTTTATTTGATGCTTAGAACAACCGTGGAAGGTAGGAGTTATTATTATCCCCATTTTATAATTGAGGAAACTGAGCAGACGGAGATTAGGGAACTTTCCCAATATCACAGAGATAGAAAGAATCTGAGGCCAGATTTGAACTCAGGTCTTCTAGAATACATGGCCAGAATTGTATCCACTGAGAAAGATGAAGGAGTACTATAGTTTGAGTACCTAGATTTAAGTCCCATTTTCAGTACTTACTAGCTATGTGACTGTACCCAAGTAATTTTCCCAACCTAAGCTGCAGTTTGCTCACCTATAACATGGGAATACTTAGGCCATAAAACAAACAAAAACTTAAGAGTTTCTGTGAAAAAAAATGACATAACTATAAGCTATTATTTCAAGAAGATCCTCAATAATGTTCACTGCTATAGAGAAATCAAGAAGGACAATGAGTTTGAAAATATCTCTGAATTTAGTGATTGGGAGGTTATTGGTTTCATTCAAGAATGTAGTTTCCTATACAATTTAGCCTTGGGCCTGAAAGTTGTACCCCAAAAAAGGATTTTGTTTCAACAGGTAAAGAGTAACTAGGTACCAGAGAAATGGGATAAATCAATGGGGATAACTTTTCCCCAGAAGTTTGGTTATAAAAGGAAGAAGGTAAAAATAAGGACAGTAATTTCAAACTTTTGAAGGGAATAAAGAAGGGTAACCTTGAAAGAGTGGAAAATGAAACAGTGGAGGAGAAAATGAGGATAATTGATTAAGGAACATTACATAGGATGGGACTTAGGAACTGAAGAACTCTTAAGGGTGATTGAAAGTGTCACTGAAATGACAGATAATGTGGGTCCAAACAGGTCAGGGAAGTGAATAAAGCTAAGGAGATAATGGATCAGGAGAAGGGGACTGAACAAGAAGTTGGGGGGAGGGGAGGGGAGGAAGTAGATTTCCTGATAAAGCTAAAGAACATCACTAGATGGAGGTGGCAAGGCATAAGACTGTCAGAGAGGGAAATTTCTTAGGTCCAAGAAATTGGAGGTGGATGGCCATTGGGTCTAAAAAAATCAAGAAACCTGTCAGTCCAGGGTATTACAAGGTATAGTTATTAATGAATATAATGATATTAATGATAATGGTATTTGTACCCTTTTGATCAATTCTAAAGCATTTAGCAACAGGCATCAATAATAATGACCTACAACAGCAGTAAATGAACAAATCTTCACCAAAGTGAAAATCTGGAGTTGAAGGTAGAATCATAACAGTGACACTAATAAGTTACCGATTTGTGTCACTAGCTAACCCCACCTGTTCTATCTTTAATCAAATTATGGAAAATATCTAGTTATAAGTTAGCTTTTCCTCCTGTAGTTTTAATTATACTGTTCACAACTCCTTTGAATTTTAATAGGATCCTTGTGTAGAACATTAAAAAAAAACATCAAATCCTCTAAATGTATTTATATAACTAGTTTCTCATGCTGTGAACTCTCCATTCTCCTCTGCATTTCCACTTCAAAGTATTACTTTAACCAAAGAAGGGTAAAATATATATGTAAGTATACTTCTGTTCCAATTTTTCTTTACTATTTTCCCATTCTTTTTCTTTTTTGCTTTGTCTAAAATTTATCCTGTATCAATTAGTCAATAAACATTATTAAACACCTACTATGTTCCAGGCACTGTGCTAAGTCGAATACAAAAAGAGGAAAAAGACAGTCTAATGGAGGGAAATGACATACAAACAAATAAATACAAAATAAGCAATGTACAGGATAAATAGGAAATAATTTTAAAAGGACAACAGTAGAATTAAGAGAAGTTAGAAAGGTTACCTGTAGAAGGTGGGATTTTTATTAGGATTTAAAGGAAGCAAGGAGGTCAGTAGTTGGAGTGAAGGGGAAGAGAGGGGAGAGAACATTCGAGGCATGGGGGACAGACAGAGAAAATGCCTGGAGCCAAGAGATGGAATGTCTTATTTATGGAATAGCTAAGAGGCCAATATTATTGGATGGAAGAGTCTGAGGAAGAAAGTCAGATGTAAGAAGCCTGAAGAGGTAGGAGAGGGTTAGTTTATGAAGAGTTTTAATTGCCAAATGGAGCAATTTGTATTTTCTACTTGAGGCAATGGGAAGCCAAAGAGTTTATTGAGTAGGGTGTTGACATGATCAGACTAGTGTTTTAGTAAAAGCACTTTCTTGGCTAAATGGAGGACAGACTGGAGTGGAGAGAAACTTGAGGCAGGCAGACCCAACAGTTGGCTATTGAAATAGCCCAGACATGAGGTGATGAAGGCCTCCATTAGTGTGGTGATAGTATTAGAGGAGAACTGGAGATATATTCAAGAGATATTGCAAAGATAAAATGAGCATGGAAACAGATTGGATATGATGTGGTGAGAGATAATGAGGAATCCAGGATGACTCTTACCTGGCAAATTGAATTGCTTTGAAAGTATTAGTAAGATCTCCACCACGTTGGATTGTTTGGGATGTTGCTTTAACCATTTCTTCTTTTGTTTTAAAAGTACTCATGTTGAACACAACACGTGGATAATTTCCATACTGAATTAACCCCACCTTGAAAAAAAATAGAAGCATATTAATAAAACAGAAAAGTACAAGTCTTTTGCTTTTGCTCCTATTAAATACAAAAGGGTATTTAAAGTCAAGTGAATATACACATATATACACATAAAGATATAGAAAACAATATATGTAACATAAAAGTTTCAGATATAAAGTACATAGACCTGTTCATCAAATTACAGAATATTAAAAGAAATGTTTCCTCTCAAAATTTCAGTAAACTCTGTTTTATGGCAAATTAAAGGATGTTACCATATTATCTCAAAAGATAAATCCTAGTAAGACTCAAAAGTCAGATGCTTTCATATTAAGAGCTACCCAATTCAAACTCAATAAACATGTATCGTACAAAAAATATTATGTGAGGTGTATCAGCGAAGAGCGGGGTGATGTGAGGATGAAAAGTTTAGATATAATATGTCTACCCTCATGAAAAAGGGAGATATGACACACAGATATTATATACTATGCATATATGTAACACAAACTTACCTGATGAGTACTTTGGCGAAAATGTAAGCAAAATTTTCCTTGTAAAGCATAATAAGGGAATAAACAATTATTTAAGTGCCTTCTATATGCCAGGCTCTGTGCAAAGTGCTTTACAAATATTATCTCATTTGATGAAGATAAAACTCATTACTAATTGTGGAAGAACTAGAAAGACTTCAAGAAAATGGAAGGTACTTCATTTTGAACTTAAAGGACAAATGGAGAAATCAATAGGATATATTGAGAGGATAGATTCAAGGAAGAAAGGTTGAGGGGAGTAGAGTAGAGATTGTTTACTCAGAGTACCCAGAGTAGTAAAATGAGAAATAATAGGGTATGGCAATAATAAGCATTAACAACAACCAAAAGTCTGGATAGAGCTTTGATTGGACAGAAAGGAGTAGTATGAGAGAAATTTGGAAAGGTTATGAATCACAGAGTTAAAGAGTACAAACTTTATTTGGACGATTATAGTAAGCTAGTCATAATTTTTGAGCAGAGAAGTGATATGATCAGATATATATCAGATCATATGGGAATGGAAGAGAGCCAAAATGGATTAGGAGACTATTTAGATAGTTAACACAAATGATAAAGAGCATAGCTACTAGTGATGGCCATGGAAATAGGGGAAGGTGGGGTTTATGGTAGATGCAAGAGATATTGTCTTAATAAAACTATAAAGGCTTAGCAATTGATTAGATATAAACCCCAAGAGAGGAAAGAGTCACAGATAACTCCAAGATCTCAAAAATGGAAATCCTAGATAAATGGTGATTCTTCCTCAACAATAACAAAAAGGAAGCATAAAGAAAAAAATAGATTTTTAGAGGGAGATAATGGTGTTTGACTTTGAATTTATTGGCTTTGAAGTGCCAGTGGGCCATTTAGGCAGGGATGTTATAGATGCATTTCTGTGGTTCAAGAGAGAAGTAGAGCTGAAGTTATAGCTTTGGTCAACAATCTATACAGGGCTAAGAGCTAAAGCTACAGGAATGAATATGACTAGCAATGTAAATACAAAAGAGGTGAAGAAGTGGATCCAGGATAGATTCTTGATCTTTTATACTTTAAGGAGTCAAGAAGGTAGTCAGAGAGGTAGATGATATATATCAAATTATAGAATCTCAAAGGTCAAAAGGAAAAAGTCTGTTTAAGGAGAGGGTATCAAATGCTATAGAGAAGTCAAAGAGTCTGAGTCTGAAATAAAAATTCACTAGATTTAATGATGTGGAGGTTAATGATCACTGAGAAGGCATTTTCTTTTACTTTTTTTTTAAACCCTTACCTTCTGTATTCTATTACAGTATTACAATACTAT
The DNA here is from genome assembly GCF_016433145.1 of Gracilinanus agilis. Taxonomy (NCBI): domain Eukaryota; kingdom Metazoa; phylum Chordata; class Mammalia; order Didelphimorphia; family Didelphidae; genus Gracilinanus; species Gracilinanus agilis. The sequence goes on from NC_058130.1 coordinate 366,761,214, forward strand.
GTATTGGCTCTAAGACAATAGAGCAGTAAGAGCTAGGCTATGGGGGTTAAGTGACTTGCCCAGGGTCACCAAGCTAGGAAGTATCTGAGGCCAGACTTGAACCTAGGACCTCCCATCTCTAGGCCTGGCTCTCGGTCCACTGAGCCACTCAGCTGCCCCCTGAGAAGTCATTTTCAGTAGAGTGGTAGTAATGTGCTATATTGCAAGGGTTCACGGAAAGAGTATGTAAGAAGGAAATACAAGCATTGGATAAAGCAGTTCGTCAATGAACAAAAAGAGAAGTGAGATAATAGTGGGATGGTGCAGGATCTATGGGAGTCTTTTTTAATAATGTGGAAAGCTGGACACATTTAAATTAAGACAGGAAGAATTTAATAACAAGATTGAATTTGGAAATATGTGAGAAGGGATAGTTACTAGAACAAAGACCTGGAGAAGACAGAAACAAAAAAGGATTAAGAACAAATAAATATTATTAGTTTTAGCAGGAATAGAGATTGCCCTTTCTCTGAGATAGGAGAAGAGTGAAGAGAATGGATTAGGATGCTGAGAAATTATTAGAAGAGAAAAAAGATGAGGGAAATGAGGGAATTCACTTCTGGAATTTGATAGTTGTTATGGAAGAAGAGCATGAGGGTACGGGGCAAGGGGGCTAAAGGAGAAAAAACAAGTTTTATAATAATAGCTAATATTTAAAATTTCTAAAGTACTTTCCAACAACAGCAATAATAATTATAAGTATCTAGAATTTTAAGATTTGTAATCAGTTTCCAACAATAACAATAGTAATTTTATATAACATTTTAAGGGTCGTAAAGTGCATTACAAATATTATCTCATTTTACCCTCATAGCTCTGGGATGTAAGTGCTATTATGATCATCTCTATTTTACAGATGACAAAAGCGAGGCAGTCAGAGGTTAAATTAAATAGTATCATATTAGTTACATGATATAAAAATATACAAAACAGATTTATAATAATAATAAAATAATCTGAGGCAGGACTTGAACTTAGGTTTTCTTGATTATAAGCCCAGCATTTTATTCACTGCATCACATAGTATGCCTCATATTATTTTATTTGATACAAAACAAAATGTGAGGTATACACATTGAATTTGATATTTTTATTTATTTATAAACCCAAGTCTTTCCTGATCCCAAGTGCCCAGATGATACAGTGTACCATGCTGCCTCATAGATGAGTCACTAAGGAGAATCAATCAGTTCAGCAGCTAGTAAGGGTTAGGCTAAGGCTATGACCTGGTAACTGTCCTTACCTGAGTCTTGTCAGGACCTATATCCAGGCCTTGTACAAATTTGACCAAAAAATTCTTTACTGCGCTCCAGGGGTAAATGCTGTTTGATTCATCACATACAACCACAACATCAATGAAGGAAGGACAAGCTAAAACAGGAAAACATGAGAGAGTTAGGTGAGTAGAACAGAGGTTTCCAAAGCTAAGTTGTGTCTTAGGGCCCATAAAGACACTACACTTAAAAAAAGAAAGGGGATAGATTTTAAATAAATCTTGTTAAACCCTCCTTTAATTTTTAAAAAATCTTTACCTTCCATCTCAGAATCAATACTAAGTATTGGTTCTAAGGCAGAAGAACAGTAAGGGCTAGGCAATGAGAGTTAAGTGACTTGCCCAGGGTCACACAGCTAGGAGTGTCTGAGACCAGACTTGAACCCAGAATTATGTCTGGCTATCAATCCACTGAGCCTCCTAGTTGCTCCCCTTCCTTTAAATTTAATTCATTGTCCAAAATAGTTGTCCTTGAACACCTTACTCTGAACTGCAGGTGAAAAACTGTTGAGGAGCTGGAAACTGGGACTAACGTCAGAACAGATGCCAGTTGCATAATATTGATTTCCACACTGCTGGGCCCACAGTGGTCCACATGCCTTCAAAGGAATGAGAAATTTATAAATATTAAAAGCACTGAAACCCATATTTTTTCATTTTTTTGTTATATTAAAGTTCCCAAGGCCACCTCCAGAGAAAGAATTGATAAAGAGGAACTATATCATTTCTTGCCTCTCAACAACAAAAAAATCACTTTTATTCACTTATGAGATGCCACAAGCCCAAGGATTGGGGAGCTAGAATATTTAAACTCTCCAATGGACCAAACCAGACATTTCAATCCAGTGAGGAATGTCAGGGAAATCTTGGGGAAAAGTGTGTCAAGAAGGAAGCAACCAGACTAAAGATTTATTCTACTTCTTACAGTCCTTTATCATCATAGGGAAGGGGTTTAGGGGTTGTGTTCAGCAGGCCTGGGGCATTGAGTTGACTTAGGGAAACCACATGGGTGAAGGAGCAAAAACAGAAAGGAATATGTCACCATCCATGCAAGAACTCCACCTTGCATCTGCTGGCCTGTCTAGTTTCAACTCCGTGGGAAAAAAAGTTCCTCTCAGGATAAGTTCATCATTTCTAAATCACCATGATCCCACTTTTTGGGATAAGAACTCACTACTTGACAAAAACTGCTCAGAGAAATGGGAAACAGTATGGCAAAAATTAGGTTTAGATCAATATCTCACATCCTATATCAAGATAAGGTCAAATGGGTAAATGATTTAAACATAAAAAGTAATATTATAAGTAAATTAGGGGAACATAAAATCATTTACTTGTCAGATCTCTGGAGAAGGGAAGAATTTATGACCAAAGAAGACAAGATGTAAAAAGGATAATTCTGACTATATTAAATTAAACAGTTTTTGTACAAACAAAACCAATGCAACCAAGATTAAAAGAGAAGTAACAGACTGGGAAAATATTTTTAAAACAAAATTTTCTGATAAAGGTCTCATTTCTCAAAAACACAAAGAACTAAGTGAAATTTATAAGAATCCAAGTCATTTTCCAATTAAAAAATGGTCAAAGGGATATGAACAGGCAGTTTTCAGATGAAGAAATCAAAGCTCTCAATAATCATGTGAAAAAATGCTCTAAATTCCTCTTGATTAGAGAAATGCAAGTTAAAACAACTCTGAGGTACCACCTATCAGACTGGCCAATATGACAGTAAAGGAAAATTATAAATGTTGGAGGGACTGTGGCAAAATTGGGACACTAATGCATTTCTGGTGGAGTTGTGAATTGATTCGACTATTCTGAAGGCAATTTGAGATTATGCCCAAAGGACTATAAAATAATGCACACCTTTTAATCCAGCAATACCACTACTAGGTCTGTATCCCAAAGAAATTTTTAAAAAATGAGAAAGGACCTGTTTATACAAAAATATTTATAGCTGAGCTTTTTGTGGTGGCAAAGAATTGGAAACTAAAGGGATGCCCATCGACTGGGGAATGGCTGAACAAAATGTGGTATATAATAGTGATGGAATACTATTATGCTATAAGGAATGATGAACAGGATGATTTCAGAAAGAGCTGGAAAGACTTACATGAACTGAAGCAGCATGAAATAAGCAGAACTAGAAGAACATTATACACAGTAATTGAAATACTGTGGAACAATAAATTGTGATAGACTTAGCTACTAATAGCAATATAATGATCCAAGATAATTCAGAGAGACTTATGAAAAAGAATGCTATCAACCTCTAGAGAAAGAACTGTTGGAATAGAAATGCAGTTGGAAACATATGACTTTTGCTTATTTGGGTATATGATTTGGGATTTTGGTTTTATAAGATAATGAATAATATGGAAATATGTTTTGTTTGATAATACAGATATAACCCAGATTGAATTTATTGTCAGCTACGGAACATGGGATGGTGGGGGCAGGGGGGAACAACATGAATCATATAATTTCGGAAAACATGTGGAAATCCATTATTAAAATAAAATAAAGATAAAATCATCACCATAATGTTAAATCAAGCCTTTTCTCAGCCTCTTCTCCCCTCTGTTTGGAGAGTTAGAGGGCAGAATATCAAACCCAATAACTTCCTTTATAGAGGGCATAAACTAGATGCTCAGCTCACTCCACTCTGCCTGGTTTTAGAACAAGAGGCCCCTCAATGTTGGGTACCTTTTGGTGTGTTTGTCAACTTTCCTATCTTTATTTGTGTGTTCTCTCCCCTCATCTCATTAGATTTAAATACCTTGAAGGCAGGGACTATTTTTCTTTTTATTACTTGTATCCCCAGAAATTGGTATAGTGTCTAGCACATAGTGGGTGGTTAATAAATATTTCTTGGACTGAATTAGAAACCAAAAGGATAGCAACTGTGGGATTTTTAGTAATCTATGAAGCAAAAACAAGTAAAGGCCCACTTTTTCAATTCTGGGCCTTTGATACTTAAAGCATTCATCTTAATTGGGTGATTAGAAACAATGTGTGGTCATTTCAGTATACCTAATTATACTGTAAATATTTCACTTTAAAGATGACATAAGATGGCAGAATTGTAGTTAGAGCAGATGTTCTTAGCTATTTTTTTTGGTATGCTAGATCCCATGGATAGAATGGTATAGCCTAAATACCTTATCTAAGAATAATGTTTTTAAATGATTGAAGAAAATTCTAAATTTTAGTTAGAGATTAATGAAAGTATAAATGGAATTTTTTTTACCTATCCAAGTACATGGACCCCTTGAATTCTATCCATAGACAACTTGTGGGGAACTGTGGTCCCTAGGTTAAACCCTTTGAATGAGAGCTCAAAAAGATGTCAGAGATCATCAAATTCAAGTACATTATTTTATTTTATTAAAAAATAAACTGAAGTCCACAGAGGTTAAGTGACTTGATCGCATAACATATGTAGAAAGTGGTGAACCTAGTACTCTGACTCTAAATTCAAAAGAACATTCTGTGTACCAGGCTGACCTATACCATATCAATTTATTGGCTATTGACTAAATGAGTCCTTTTATTATCTCCATTTTGTAGGCCCCTATAATTATTGTTCTATCTCTGCCATTTTATACAGTATAACAATACTTTGTCTTCACAATCTTTTCAGATGGTCTCCCCAAATCACTGCTCTCTCTTATTCCTTCAACTTTTTTATTGTAATAATTCCCATATATTCCTTTCCTTCTAATCAGTTCCTACTCCCACTCTCTGTGAAATCTTTGGATTCCAAGGATACCTAAGTCATGATGAAATCCCAAAATTTATAAACTACAACTTAGAGAAAGTCTAATTTATGTGGTTATGTTTGCAAGAGAGAGGCATAATGGAGAGAACCATTTCTCTGACCTGGCTATGTAAGTAACCCTGGAAATTGCCACTTCTTCAGTCCTATGGCTAATCTCCAAGACAAAGTTGCAGAAGAGTTGGTCATCTTTATTGACTGAAAGAGTTTCCTCACTATGAATTCCATATACCAATGAATGAATAGGTTTAGGCCCTTGCATGCTCTCTACCCCCTCAAAACCAGGAAATGTGCTTAAAAGAGAAAACAAGCAAAGAAAAAAATTCATAAGAAAACTCTTTAGCCTAATATAAAGGTATAGGTTGACATTGTTAAATAAAAATTGACAAAAAGATTTGGAATTCTTATAAACAGTGAAATGGGAGAAAATTGAATCATTGTAACCCATCTTCCTGCTGGTAGCCAAAAAATGAAGAGTAGGAAACAGCTGTCTTAACATTTCATGCTCCATGTATGAGATACACTCTTCCTCTTTAAAACTGGCTTACAAGGCCAAGTACCTTGGGTAAACACTCATTTTCAAAACTTTTAAATGGCTTTTAAAATTGCTAATGATGCTTCTTCCTGTATCCCTCCTAAATTATGCAAATGTTCTTCAGAATTCTCTAATAGAAAAAAGAGAAATGATTGATTCTTTACCAGATCAAATATACAAAGAATTATTAAAAGAAATGAGAAACAGCATTAAGTTGCTGGAATTGAGAGATGACAATTGAGAATGTAAAAAATGTTACCCTTTAATATTGGAACTTAAAGTTAAGTCTACCAATCTGATGACTAGCAGTTTTTTTCCACATAAATCTTAAGAATGCTTTAAAGATCATGACTTCTTAAGTATCTAAGGAAATGTTTTCTCCCCTAGTACCAGCACATAATTTTAAATTTGTTCTCTATTTTTTATAGCTATTCAATTCAACCCTCATATCCATCATTCCTTATTCAGAAGGATGAATTACAAAAACAAATATGGGTAAAACTTAGTATCACTGAATTAAAGTGCAATTAAACACTTTAATTCCTAACTCATACCTATTTGTGAACACACTACCTTTTAAAACAATGGAGAAGGTAATCAGAAACCATAAGAAAATTATTAAAGCATACCCCAAGGTGTTGATTCATAAGCAAAGGCATTATTCACATTTATCCAAGTTCATATTTTATACCTTAACTCATGAAATAAAATGTTATACACTCCCAAATAGAGAAATGGCGGGCTCGGTATGCAGACTGAAGCATATTTTTTTTCCTTTATTTTTCTTGTTTTGTTCAGAACAGAGCAAATGCAAAAATATATTCTACATTACAGTATATGTATAAGCAGTATTCTATTTCTTGTCTTCTCAAATAGGTGGGGGAAAGAGTAGAGGGAGGAGAGAATATAGAACTGAAAATAAAAAATTTTGAAATATATTTCATACTTTAATTCATTTGTAATTGGGAGGTAATGCCAAATAATCATATTTGGTACTATCCAAAACATACCTACAAACAAAGCTACAACTTCAGCTGGTTGTAAAACATAACTGATCTAAATAAATGTAAAATTCTTTCAGATAATATTACTGGTCACAAAGCTGGTGAATATCTCTTACTCATGAAGCTAAGTAAATTTCATCTTAATAAGTATAAGTAGTGAATTGTCAGGGTTATGTAACAATATCTGTCATTTGAGTGGTGCAAAGTACTTTAAAAATATCTCATTTGATCCTTACAACCACCTTGTGAGGTAGGTTATTATCCCTATTTTACAACTGGAGAAACTTAGTCAAGGTTACACAGTTAGTAAAGAGTCAGAGGCCAGATTATATAGCTCAGGTCTTTCTGATGCCAGGGAAAGCATTCTACTACAAGTACTACCTTGCTGTCTTAAGTAAGAGAGTCAGAGAATATGAGAAAGGATCTTTGGATTCATCTGACCACTTCATATTACAGCTGAAGAAGCTGAAATCCTGAAAGATTAAGAGACTTGCCCAAGACACACTGAGGCAGGAGTACAATCTCAGACTCCTAATTTTAGCCCTATTGATACCATGCTTCCTCCCTTCTTCAATTAAGAATAGAAAGAATTTTTTAAAATCTACAAAAGGTAACAAAACCAACCAAAGATCATTAACTGAAAACCACTCAGATGCATTTGTGTCACAGCAAGTGTTGCAGAATATCATTTAAACAGAGAAAGATATACTCAGTAATTTTAAACCAAAATATTTGAACTTGGATAGTAACAGAGCTAAATATTCCACTTTAGAAATGAAAAGGCTGCCAAAGCTTCAACTGAAAACAATACTCTGGAAAACAGAGAATTCGATTTACAGACCAGTAATTCTCATGATTTAGCCTAATTTTTGCATGCAGATCTGTTATTCAAATTAATTTAATTTCCACATTATTTTAACCAGTTATCACTAATGTGTAAAGAATTAAATGTCTAATATTATAGGTATGTAATTAAATAAACTCAATATTTGGTTGCTATATTAAGTAAGAAGTATTTATTTCTAATGTGTTCTCAAGACTGAAAAAGGAAACCTAGAGAACTATCTCCAACTATTTACTTATCTTTCCTGGACACTCACTGACATGACACAGGGATAAACTGATACTAATTACTAAAAAAAAATAACTTTCAAATATTTAGTAACATTCACACTCTAATAAGTACAAATTTTTAAAGAGATAAATGAACTATACTCAAAACCTATTAATGTGTATAGATTTTGTTTATAATCTTTGTTTATTTGTTTATAATGTTTATAATCCATATAGATGTTCATATAAACTCATAAGTAATATTGTATACATCTTTCATTAAGCCCAGCAACCTGCCAATTCATGAAATAATTCTTGAGTAAGCTCTCTTCTCTCCATGACATAAAAGTCCTCAGCCCTATAAAATCATGACACAAGAAAACTTCATTCCACTATAACATCTGAGGGGAAACATCAATCAATAGACTCTTACTCTCATTTTAGAAAGATGCTTTGCTTCTTCAGCAATGTATTTTAGGTGATGTCTGGTAACCAAAGGAATATAGTGATATCAATAGCTCTTGTGTCCAACTTGACCACACTCCTCTTTTCTTCCTGTTCAATCATGTATTTATCTCTTCAATGTTCTCATTCTCTCTCTGGGATATCTTTCTTTCACTCTCTCCATCTCTTTCTTGCTCTCTCCTTCCCCCTTCTCCCTTGCCACGATCCCCTGCATTTACTTCTTTCACTCCTTTTGTTTGAACATTATTTCTTTTTAACTAGGAGTTGGTTAACTATTTACCCTTTAGCATTTCTTTAAATCTCTTCCTGTTTTCTCCAAATGAGTTTACATCCTATAACTGTCATTCACTCAACAGTCTCTTCTCATTTCTTTTTACTCTTTCCTTTAGGAACTAAAGGGAAGGCAACAATCCCTCTACTTTGTTTTGTATTAAGGGTTTTACTGTGTACAGCAGTCTTCATGTATAACAATTATAAATAGTAATTGTATGCAAATATGAGTTTTGGTACTCTTTATTCAAATACCCACAAGCACCAGGAAAAAAAAGTAGGCTTAGATTGGGAGGACAGAGGATCTTCACTAATGAGAAGCTGTTCATAGCCAAAGACATGAAATGGTTTGGATTGATCTTACAGCAATTATAAAAACAGTGTGATAAACATCCTAACCATAGCCATGAACAAGGCCATTAGAGATGTTTTCATCAATCAATTTTAAATTAAATTATGTCAGAGGACACAAAGCAAATAAAATGAAGAATCTTGGAATATACTTTTTTATTTTTTTCAAACCTTACCTTCCATCTTAGAATTAATACTTTGTATTGGTTCCAAGACACAAGAGTGTTAAGGGGTAGGCAATGGGAGTTAGGTGACTTGCCAAGGGACACATAGCTAGGATGTGTTTGAGGACAGAGCTGAACCCAAGACCTCCCATCTCTAGGCCTGGCTCTTAATCCACTGAGTCACTCAGCTGCCTCCTTGGAATATACTTTCAAAAAGAAACACTAACTTCCAAATGGCCTATTTGAGTGAGGGTCCCTGGGACCAAAGGTAGTAAAGAGTAGAAGGGATTCTATTGTTCCAAAAAAAATCTTGAAACTTGTCTGTGCTAGCTAGGAGGAAATGTTACTTCATGCTTCCTTCTCTATATACAATCTGGATTTAAGGCAAATGATAGGTTTGTCTAAGTGAAATGTTTGGATATTCTATAGAGCTATATACTATTTAACACTTGAAACATGAATAACATTATAAATATAATATGAAAGCAGATCCCATCCCTGGATATTGGAATCTTAGAACTGATATATAGGAAAACTGACTAAATCATTCCTTTAAAAATTGGACAAGGAAATAAAAAGTTGAAACTTACCAGAAACCCTCCAGTTCCCAAGTTCCGTTTAAGTGTCAAGCCAAGGCTCATAGTTGTTTTTATCTCAGTAACATTTGGAATGCTCGTTACAGCTTTTAGAAGGAAAAATTAACAGAGAGAAACCATTAAGTTTCCACCACTTGTTAAAGTCATTTAGAAAATACGTCCAAGACTATTGCCTGACTCTCAGATAGGCTAATGTGGTAATTTGTAGCACCTAATCCAGCATCATACATGCAACAGACTGGATGAAGGCCAGGTACAAAAATGAACTCAATATCTTTGTTGCTTCACCCTACTCAACTCCTGATAATTTCTCCCTTTCTCTCCTACTCAACTGAAGCTAGAAATTTTTGAGTAATTTAGTTAATTTAGAGTAAATTCTTTTTTCTCCCTTATACCCCACTTTTTGTTGTTCAATCACTTTCAATTGTGTCCAAATGTTCCTGACCTTATTTGGGGTTTTCTTGGCAAAGATACTGGAATGGTTTACTATGTTCTTCTCTGGTTCATTCTACAGATAAGAAACTGAGGCAATCAGGGTTAAGTAACTTGCTTAGGGTCACGCAGCAAATAAGTGACTGAGGCCAGAATTGAATTCAGGAAGATGAATCTTCCTGATTTGAGACTCAGCATGCTATCCACTGTACCATTTACTTGCCTCTCATTCCCCATAGCCATTTACCAAATCCTGATGTGTATAGATTTCTATACTTTTTCACATCTGCTTCCTTTTCCTCCCACATTCCTTCTCAACCCTAAGTATCCCATTTGAGAGAAACACACACCTTACTACCTCTATTTTAGTAGTTGCCTTTAATCCATCTTAGATCCTGTTGACAGAGCTATTTTTCTAAGGCACAATTTTGGTCATATTACACTATTCAGAAACCTTTCATGGCTCTCCACTAACAAATAAATGTGGCACTAACAATTCTTCTATTGAAGCACTCTACTACCTGCCCTCAAATACTTCTCCAGTCTTACCATTCCCCTTCATGAACCTTATTTGATAGACAAAATGGACAATTTTTTTGTATACATAGATTGTGCCATTTTGTTTCCTTTTTTCAGTTCATTCTCTATAGGTGGACATTCACAAGTTATTCTCCAAATATTAATTCTGTAGCTTTTTATATAATGTTCTCTTGGTTCTACTCATTTCACTCTTCAATACTTCATGTAGATCTTTCCAAGTTTTAAAAAAATTTACTGGCTCATCCTTTCTTATGGCACAGTAATAGTCTATTACAATCATATACCACAACTTGCTCAGTCATTCCCCATTTGAAGGACATACCTTCAATTTCCAGTTCTTTGCTATCACATAGAGAACTGTTATAAATATATTGGAGCATATAGGTTCTTTTCCTTTTCCTCTGATCACCTTGCAATGATATTTCCGAGTTTAAAGGGATACACAGTTTTATAACTCTCTGGATATAATTTCAAGTTGCTGTCTAAAATGGTTTGGATCAGTTTGCATTCTACCAATAGTATATTAGAAAAACTGGGCTATTGATCCATATCCTAACACTGCTCACATTGTTTTCTCTATCTAAAATGCCCACCTCCAAAACTAACACAACCTTCTTCTGACTTCCCATATGCACTTGTCAATTCAATTCTGTATTTATAGTTGTGTATATACCTTAGCTCTCCCATTAGACCACATATAAGTGCCTCAAAGACTAAGAAGCAAACGCAGCTGTTTAAGATAATGATATGAGAAAATAAGATGCAGATTTGTGTTATAGAACTTAAGATTGTGTATGTTTATACACATATGTGTATATACACAAGTAATATTTGTATATGTACAGATATACAAACAGATGTACATATATAAATACATTGACATAAGTTTATATCATGTCTCTTGATATGTTGAGGACTTTAAATAAATGGAGAAAGAGATTACCCATATATGACCTTTAAAGCAGATATAAATAATAGTTGACATTTGTATAGTGATTTAAGACTTGCAAAGTGCTTTCAGTGTATTATATCATTATATTTTCATACAAATATTGTGAAGTTGGTGCCATTATCCTATAGATATGGAAATTGAGGCTTAGAGGTATTAAATGATTTGACCATGATCTCACAAGTACCCAAGACAGGACTGAAATTCAAGTCTCCCTGACTCCAAAGGCAACACTATTTAGTATGGCACATAGATATGATAAAGAAGAGCAGCTATAAAATATGGGAAAATATTATGGAAAGGTCTAGTGATTTACAGAAGGCAATATCCAAAAAGAAGGACAATAATAATACCCATGACTTAAGATAACAAAGACAAAGCAAACTAATCTAAATTTAAAATAATAAAAGATTAACTTATAGATATACCTAAAATTTGGCAAGGTACAATTCCTGAGTGGAACATGGCAATAGGAGGGAATCCCCTATAACAAAAGACTATATCAGCTTGAAAAGGCAGTGGAGAAATGCATATTTCTAATATGCATAAAGAAACTATTCTAATAATTGAAGAGGTTTGAGAATTAAATGCCTCAGGAGGCAAGGGGTTCATTAAGGACACATCAGAGAAGATATATTTCAGTTACGAGTTGTCCTGGAAGACGTTTAAGATTCTTCTTGACACCATGATTCTATGATTCTTTGGCCATGTGGGAATAGACCTGAGAATAACAGTTACCTAGATTACTCGGTCTTTTTCTAATCTGGCCCTTGTTAAAACTTTTCAAGATCATAGTAATAAAAGAGAAAACTTTTTTAAAAACCTGCAGAGAAAGGGTGTAGTCTCCTCAGCACCAACTGGGCAGGTAAGCTGAAAACCTCTTGGCATAGCAGGGACCCCAAATACTGTCTTTTCTGCTTTTAGTTCTGTCCCTGTAGCCATGGTCCAGGGAAGCAACTTTATGGAGATGCCAGGTAACAAATGCCTATTCTGGTATTGTTGCCTCCTCCTTTGAGCAGCCACAGCTACTAAACACTCAGAAAATAAAGTTCTCACCACCAAAGGTAGCACTGTTAAATGGTTCAATATTTTTGAGTGCTGTTATGGAAATGATCTTAAATAAATACTTTAAGCACTGCAACCTAAGAAACTCTGGCCCTTTCCTTCTGCTTGTAGCTGAAACTTCATATCTATATGTATCTCTCTCTGTCTCTCTGTTTCTCTGTCTCTGTCTTTCTGTTTCTCTCTCTCAACTCTATCTCCCCTCCCTTATAGAACATGAGCTTCTAGAGATCAGGGACTCAATTTTCTATTTCTAGCCAAAGTGTTGAGCATGCTATTTGGTTCATAATAAGCATTTGATTTTTAAAATTCATTTATTTATGTCTGATTCATCTTTGAAGCTCTTTCAGGAATAGCACTATTATAGTAGAGACACTCAAGATTTCTTTGCTAAAGAATTAAATTAATATTATACAAAAGACTAAAATAATGTAAAGAAGGACTACACTAAAAGATAAGAAAATGCAAATCAAATATTGTGGAAAATGTTACTACTGTTATATTCAAACTCTGACAATTGTTAGTCTCACCTTGATTAACAGGTGAAGACAACTGGAGACTTTGGAATGTTCCCAGAGGCCATGAGGACAGGGCAAAGGCAGTTGGCCTGAGAGTATAAATACCCCTAACAGTCATCTGGGAGGGGTCTTTGGTCTTTGAGCTTTGACCATTGATCTTTGATCCTGGGCTTGGAGGATTGATCTGTTGATCCCTGACCGTGGGTCATTGGTTCTCTCTGAACCTCCCTAAATCTTTAGGCATCTGAATCATCATAGCTATTTAGATCTCTAGGCCCCCAGGTAGTAACCGGGAGGAGCGAGATATAAGAAGAAGAGTGTGGATTTCTTAAGGGTGGTGATTTCCTAAAGGCTGTGCAGGCTGATAAATCACAAACTAATAATAAGGAAGCTGAGAGAAATCACAATATCTGTAACAACCGAGCAGATTGCCCTCTCTGGTTTGGTAGTGGCCAAGATGAATCAGAGGAGTGTGAAACACTAGCTCCAGCTTTACTGAAACAACAGCCTACAGTCCTGAGGGATTATTGATCATAGATATTAGTGTGACAGGGTCTCCTATCCCCAATCCTTTCCTAATTATTCCTTTCCCTATTTAAGATCAATAGATAAAGTTTCATTAAGTACCTTCCTGAGTGGTCATTATATCACGACCCTTGGGGAGGGAGCAACACAGTCAGATGAAAACGTGATCCAAGGCTTATTAGAGCCCAGTATTAATAATTAATCCAACCCCAGGTGGGACCTGAAAGGGTTACCCATCCACCAGACCATGAGAGTCCTACCTGGGCACTGTTATTGAGAATAGGGGAATTATATCATCCAGCAAAGGTGACTGAGTTGGTGTTCCCCAGTCACCAGCTACCTAGGGGAATACAGACACAGCTTCCCTAACCAATATCCCCTAGAAGCATAGTAGTAGTATCAAGAGTCCAATAATCATTTTAACACTACCAGATTATGAAGGCTAATATACATATTTTTGGCCAAGTAACAAATGATCATTTCAAGAGTGTAAAATTGCTAATGCCAGTGATAACTGCTTTATCAGAATTGACTGACATATAAAAATCAAAAGAATCAAAAGAAAAAAACACAATAAAAACTTTTTTAAAATACCAATTATTGGTTGAAAGCCTGAAAAGTGAAACATCGAAGTAAAGATCCTGTAGCTAACTTTCAATTCTCTTGCAATATTTCAGACCAAATCAATATAAATTAGTGAGTTTACTTTGAGCATGCCTCATCTTGCAAATGTGGAAACAAAGCCAACTCATACAACATGAAACAATGGCTCAAAGGTTGAAAAAATATTTTCACAATCATCAAACATATTTAAGCACCTACTTCATTTACATAAGTATAAGCAAGCAGTCTGCATTTGGATGAATCCCAGGGGAATGAGTTATAATATTAAATTACAGATCAAACTGTTAGTTGCTCCCTGCTGACCTAAATAATGAAGAAACCATTTAATAGGTCAGATCCTAAGAAAATAACACACTTGGCAGGATTTGGAACATAAATCATTTCTATGAGTATCTTTGTTTTTTAGAAGTGATGAATCTCCAATCTAACAGTCTTAATTAAAAAAAATAGACAAGGATGACACATAATGTTTAATCCAAAATCCATTATGATTAGTATGAGTATGAATACAGATAAAAAATATTCAGAAAAAAGACTTATAGATTTAGAAGGGCCCTTCTAGCTTAATACTTACAACAAGGGTTTTTAACCTTTGTGTGTATGTGTCATGTGTCCTCTTGGAAATATGGTGAAATCTATGGATTCCTTTTCACAATAATGTTTTTAAGTGTATAAAATATATAGAACTACAAAGTAAGCCAAATGATACTGAAATAGTTATTAAATCATGTATTTTTTGAAAAATACATACAAGTTCATAGATCCCAATTTAAATACCATTGTCTTGTATGAACAAACCACCTCTACATCACACCAAACAAGGGGTTATCTGGGTTTTGTTTGAAGACTTTTAGAGAAAGGGAACACACTACCTACTAAGGAGGTACATCTTACTTTTGTACATCTATACATATACACACGTTCATTTATCTCATGTGTCTGTTCTGTACTTCCTTTCAACTGGGTACCACTTCTGACTTCCCAAAACTCAGGTCATGATGGGGCAGAGCCCCACTGGAGACAGAAATATTGAGAGGAGTATAAATAGCCCCAGAACACTACAAATGAAAAGCAGTTAATGTAGTCAAGATAGCTTGGGATTAGTCAGATGGAATTTGGTACAAATTTGCATCTAACTGTAAAAAACAGGTATAAGCAAATTGGTAGACTGTATACTTTTCTCCTACATCTAATACATTTAAATATCCTGGAATCTGTTTTTGAAGTTTCTCACAAATTTTGGATCCTAAATTGTGAAAATATGGAAAACATTTACTCGTACTTGCCATCAGGCCATGTGCTCCATTTGCTGTTTTATTTTGCTAATCTGAATTTAAAAAACAACTAAATTTTCAACATTTTCAACAATCATGGTATCAACAATCACTGCAACTTACTTTGTAAATTCAATTTTTCACACATGGCACTGGGTAAATTGACAGGACATTTGTAGATATCTCCCATTCTGTTATCTGGAAAACCACTCCATGGTGAGCCAACAAGCAACCTAAAAAGAAGATGTTTTTCTTTTATTGCACATAAAATATGAAGCTATTTATCTCTAAAGATGAAATAAAATGAAACTAACATTGAAAATACATCTATTTCAATCTTTAAATTAATGAATAAAGGTCTTTCAAACAAATTCAGCTATAAAACTTCTTAGACATCTAAAACAATGCAAGTTGACCAAAGATCATACACACCTATACTTGCCACAGAGCAATGGGAGTTTTCATTTGAGAATGGATATGACTAACTGGGGTCACACAAGTTATTTTAATTCTATGAACTAAATAAAAGAAAAAAAATCTTGAGAAAAATTATAAAACTGAAAACAAAATAGAATTCTACAAAACAAAGCACTTTAAAACATGAATATTTTATCATTGTAAGCCTCTTTCCCCATCACGATGAAGTGAAACATTTTGAGACCATCTTAACTTTATTAAAAACCAATTGATTATGAAAGCCTAGAATACCCAACAATTGGAAAAAGGCAAAAAATTGTGGCATGTTAGTGTAATGGAATATTTATACAGTAAGAAATTAAAAAATGTGAGGAATGCAGAGAAATAGGACTAAAGTAGAATGTATGGACTAAAGAAGAAATAAATAAATATATTTCACACAGATATATACATCATATACATATACCTATATATAGAGAGAGCTAGGTGGCATAGTATGGATTGGGCTGGAGTAAGGAAGGTTTATCTTTCTGAAGTAAAATCTGGCCTCAGTTACTTACTAGCTATGTGACTCTGGGCAAGTCACTGCACCTGTTTGCCTCAGTTTTCTCTGTAAAATGAACTGGAGAAGGGAATGGTAAACCACTCCAGGGTCATGAAGAGTTGGATGTGACTAAAAAAGGACTACATAACATTATACATGCATATATATATTTTCAAAACCATACATATAAAAAATCACTATCAGTGAAAAGATGACTAAACGAAGTGGAATTCTGATATGTGTAAAATATAATGCAGTCCCTAGGAAAGAGATAAAACACCTCTATTCCCTTGTAACATAGAGGTGGGATACTACTTCTTACATATATTATTAGACAAGGTTTTTGTAGTTCATGGTTTCACTTAATTGTTTTCCTTTGTCATATTTCAAGATTCAGTTGGGGAGGGTAGCAGAAAATGACTATGTTGTAAAGACATAAAGCATTAATATGACCAAAGATCATTTATGTGTACATTTTTGTACTTAAGGCTGCATATGAATATACCTGATGAGTCCACAATTCTTAACTTTGAGAAAATTGAAAAATTAAACTTTTGAAGATTCACATTCTAAAAAAAATCTCTTGAGAATCTCTCTGGAACTTTCTCCATCTACCCCATTCCTTTCTGTTCCTCAGAACATGCTGAGAATGGCCAACCTCACCTCTTGTCTGAAAAGTCATGCCTTCTCCTTCTAACTTAATTGCTGATTTCATATCTTTAGGAATGAAAATATTTTAGGATCATGGATTGCTTTAGAACTAGAATTGGAGAGCTCATCACTATATTCCAACTCTCCCAAATATTGTTGCTTTTAAAGGCCCTTTTCTGTTTCAGAGAAGACATTATAGACATTGCAGCATTTCTTCTCCATCCCAGCCCTCTCTGATGGGACCTTTAAGAATTTGTTACTGGTGTGCTACAGATTATTGAGAGCTGACTTATTTCCTAAGAATCATAGATTTAAGGCCTAGAAAGAAGTTTAAAGAATATCTACTCCAATCAACTCATTTTACAAAAGGGAAATTAGAAGTCTATGAAGGTTACTTGGATACCTAAATTCACATAGTTAGGAAATAGCTGTGAGATTTGAACCCTGGTCCTCTAACTCTAGAGTCTGGATTCTCCAGTGTACCTTGTTGCTTCTCATCTTATGAAAAGTTCAGTGCAATGAGCAGAACAGAATGTTGAATTACAATAGGAAGATCTGGTTTCTAGCACTAATGGGATTTCTGTTCTTCAAACTTCCTACTTTTAAAAGTTTAATAGTATTTACAATAGTATTTACTTGAGAATATTTATTCTCTAAGACTTTAAAACAAAAGTGAGGCATGAGAAAATATTTTAACTACCTTGAAGGTAAGAGATCATAGAAACCTGTTATTATATAAGGCATCTTCTGCATTCTTTATGAAAAATGAGGTATCTTAATAACTACTAGAGAGAAACAACATTTTTGTCATTATTCTGAGCTTGAACTGCATGAATCATATAGCTCAAATACCTTTAATCACAAAAACAAAAAGCTTTATGGATTATACCACTGAACAACATGACTGGTTCTCAGAATGATTGTTTAAAAGACCATTTGATATCTCCTTTTTTGGAAGGAGGTTCCTAGTGTACATTCCACATCTTGTGTCTCATGACCACCCCATGGTTCTATATATTGAGGTTTCTAGTACGTTTATTCTTTACAAGAGTTTATGTAATCACCACTCATCATTCAGATAGAAATGAGACATTTTAAAGAATTATTAGCAGGTAAGAATCAATCAATCCACAAGTGATTACCATATGCAGGATTCCAGGAAGAGTTCTTATCTCTAAAATTTTGTGGTGATGACCTATGACAGTAATGGTGAACCTATGGCACAGGTGCCAAAGATGGCATGCAGAGCACTTTCTGTGGGCACTCAACTCCCCTCCCTCAGGTCCCCAGAGTTTGTTACTAGAAAGGCAGAGGAACTCGGGCAGAGCCGCTTCCTTCCCCATCTCTACTGTGCTTGGTGATATTTTTTCTCATCACCCATCCCTCTGCCCAGCAGCCCAATTGGAGCACATAGGGGGTAAGATGGGCAACTCACAAGTGGTAGAGCTGGAGGGGAGAGGAGTGTTTGGGCCACTCTCTTCCCCCCTTCACTTGTGTTAAGGACATTTCTCACATAATCCGCCCCTCTGCCCAGTAGCCCAATGGGAGTGCTTCTTCCCTTTCCTGTGTGGAGTAAGAGGTGGGGCATGGCATGTGGTCTCTTGGAGGGGAATGGTACTCAGTCTGTGGGGGGTGGCTGCATGGCCCAGCGCTCCATCTCTAAAAGGTTCACCATCCCTAACCTATGACTTGAAGAGAGGCATTTGGGAAAGATGGGGTCATTGGTAAAGCCTACTAACATGGTGCCCTATTATTTTCAATTATTGAATTAAACTGTATCTTAGCCTCATAAGAACTAAAAGAGAAATTATATGTGAAGTTGCCAAGAAGAAAAGAGAATCCCAAGATATAGCCTTCAGTTTTCTAAAGTAAGACTGGGAATTCCTCCAGGAGTACTTTAAGTAACACTTACTATTCAATTATCTTGTGAGGAAATAGTGATTATAAAGACTACAAAAACACAGCCAATCTTCCCACCCCCACTGGAATTCTAAATATCCTGTTTAGTCACAAATGATATTTTATGGTGATGTAGGTAGTCCCAAACCCATAATTTACAGCCGTATAAATATCTCACTACAGACCGTAGCTCTTTAACTTCTTCCCTCATTCTTGAAGATTTCAATATAGCTCACTGAAACAAATATCTTCGTGTTATAAATGGAGAGGTAGTAAAATGAAAATTTGTATATTACCTATATTGATCTTAAACTTTTTTATGGTTTATAGGAATTATGAAGTTCATGAACTGGTTATTTCTTTCTTAGGTAGCAAAGCAAAAATAGACTATTTTCAGTACAAAAGGTCTGATTGGAGGTCTTTCTGGCTATGCACTCCTAGTCAGACCAAAAGTACTAAGTCACATAGAACTTGGGGCTAAGATTTCATTTAGTTGTTGGTGTTGGGATACTTATGCTATGGACTTAATACATAAACTATTATAACCAATCAATCAATAATTGAGGTAGGTAGGTGAGAGAGTATATAGAGCATTGGGCTTGAAGTCAAGAAGATGAGTTCAAATTAGTCTCAGATACTGTATGTCTTTGGTCAAGTCATCTAACCTCTATTTGCCTCAGTTTCTTATCTATAAAATGAGGATGATAATAGCATCTGTTGGGAGAATTAAATGAGATAATATTTATAAAGCACTTAGCACATAATATGTACTATATAAGTGTTAGCTATTATTATTATTATTATTATTCAACCAAGTATCTACAATGTGCAGAGCACTACAGATACCAAGATAAAATGAAACTTCCTAAGTTAAAGGAGCTTACACAATTTATACAATATTTACATTAGAAAGACAAAAGACTTTGAAAGACTTAGTAACTCTGATCATGCCATCATCAATTTTTATTCCATTGGACTGATGAAGAATGATACCCAACCATGGTCGGAGAAATGATGGGCTCAAGATACAGAATGAAACATGGTATTTTGTTTTGTTTTGTTTTTTAACATGGACAATATGGTCGTTTGTTTTGCTTGACTACACATATACATTACAATGGATTTGTTCTCCTTTTCTATTTAATTTTTCTCATGGAGGATAGAGGAGGTGGGAGGTAAAGAAAATAAATGCTTGTTAATTAAAAAATGTTCTAAAAATAAAATAGTTTACATTCTTTCATGAAGACAGCTTGTTTATATGTAGGTACATAGACCACCCACCCACCCATACATACACACACACACACACACACACACACACACACACACACACATAAATAAACCCAGTGTAATTAATTTGTTCAGAATAAGATACTAGTGTTATTTAGTAATCATATAAAGCATAAAATTGTGCTCGAGCTGATTTTTTTTAGATTATGGACATTTATTTTCTTTTGTTTTTATTTTTTATAATGTTTTTTTTTAGGGGGGAGCTGGGCAGCTTTGAGAGGATTGAGAGCCAGGCCCAGAGATGGGAGGTCCTGGGTTCAAATCTGGTCTTAGACACTTCCCAGCTGTATGACCCTGAGCAAGTCACTTAACCTCCATTGCTTAGCCCTTGCCACTCTTCTGCCTTAGAACCAATACTCAGTATTGATTCTAAGATTGAAGGTAAGGGTTTTTAATGAATAAACAAAGAAATAAAGAAACAAATACATAAATAAAATATATCTTTTAAAATTTTAAGTTCCAAATTCTCTCCATTCTTTCTCCTCTCCTTTATCCATTAGGAAGGCATGCAGCGTGATATCAAATATATATATATATGAAATAATGCAAAACATATTTCCATATTAACATGTTAGAAAGAAAAGAAAGAAAAAAGTAAGATTTAATTTGCATTAAAGAGTTCAATAGTTTCCTTTCTGGAGGTGGATAGCATTTTTTATCATGTGATCTTTGGAATCCTCTTGATCATTGTTTTGATCAAAGTACTTGGACTGAGTCTTGAAAGAGATTTAAAGATTTTAGATTCTGCTGGCTGTTATCTACCAGGCTCCAGGAGAATAGGGAATGATTACAACTGCCATTTTGGGGAATGGGATAAAGAATCAATTGGGGAACAATGAATGATGGCCTTGTTATAGTGAAGCCTCAGTTAAGATTGGATCATTTAGATAACATAAATTTGTATTTTTATTATCTAAATTATTTGTGTGACTTCTAGCTCTGTCTAGCAATCCATGAGGACGTGACATAGATATCATCTCTTAAGTGTGATGCAGCCTTAGGGGAATGGGGGAATGGACATAACAAATAAGACAGTATAAAAACTGATTCCTATTTTCTATAGTACCTGAAAAATTACATATGTGCAATCAGACAAATGTACATTTTAGTGTTAGACAGGACCTTTGCATCAGAGTACTGATCTTTTGATCACTAATTTGTTAAATTACTGATTTCTGTTTACTGAACGATCACTGATTTCCTAAATTATAATCACATATGTTGATCATAATCTAGGCAATCTAAGTTATATAGGAAATATCATTGCATTCTTGGTAGCTGCTTGTTAGTTATATTATCTTGGTTTAGATTGGCATCCTCTATTCTGTATTAACTTTCTTGTTACTATCCTTTTAGACAATCTAAGTTTGATTT
Organism: Gracilinanus agilis; assembly: GCF_016433145.1. Taxonomy (NCBI): domain Eukaryota; kingdom Metazoa; phylum Chordata; class Mammalia; order Didelphimorphia; family Didelphidae; genus Gracilinanus; species Gracilinanus agilis. The sequence goes on from NC_058130.1 coordinate 366,782,844, forward strand.
CTCTTGTGCAAAGTTTTCCCTTCCTTATTATTACATCCCAAAGTCTCACAAATCTACTACTTCTGCTTTCCCTATATTCACATTGGAGATTAATAATAATGTTTCATAATTCAAAGTCTGTTATGTGCAATTTCACAAATAAACATATATATCCTAGGGAGATACCATATTATAGTGAACTTGACAATTAGACTTGGAGTTAGGAAGACCTGAATTAAAATCCCTTTCAAATATTGACTAGTTGGGTGACTTTAGATAAGTCTCTCTAAGGCTCAATTTCATCTATAAAATGGGGATAATAATGATATGTAATCTCATAGCGTTGTTCTGAGGACCAAATGAGATGTCTATAAATCTATTTACAAACTTTATAGTATTATATAAATATGAACTGTTATCATTAGCCATGCCAGTCTTATGTTCACTAGGATTGTTCCAAACCTCTGTTAAGGACAAATAAACCCTGGTAATTGTTAGAATAAGAAAAGTCTTTTGTATATTTGGAAATATGCCAAATTAGCTTTCAGTTCTATTTATCCATATTATCCCAGTGTTATGTCTGGATGGTTTTTGAGTCACTACTAATAATGAGTACTGGGCAGACACTGACATTACTCATAGATGATCAGTGAAAATCAACACAAGTTGGCAGAAGTTGTGACATGAATCTCAACTTTATGTATTATTTCTGGCACACAATACCTGATTATGAAATCCATTGCATTTCCTACTTCCTGTTAACAAACTTAGTGACTCCAAATATATAGTTTGAAAGCAGAGGTCCAATATATAGTTGTGGGCCAAATGTGATCTATTCAAATGTAAGGAAAATTGCTTTTTCACCTTCAAATGTTTAAAATTTATCCACCTCTAATTTCTGCTCATGGGGACAAACTCTTGTCCACTGAGCTCTGTAAAAATATATTAAAATGACTGAAATGAAAGCTTAAAGCCACCATTAATGATAAACCTGGAGTTAGGACTGAAATGTGCCCAGTCTGAATATACTTCTACTCTTAGAAAATAGTTGTCTGTTTAAGTCTTGGCAACCTCATCAAAACTGTTCTGCAACTACCACTCTGCTTATAAATATATACAGTTTTGCAGAAATAAAACTAATTAAACTAGATTTCCAAATTCTCTCTTTTGGAAGCATTACTAGACTGAGGCACTCAGTTAGTGGCTTGCATGTTGGGTTTGGAGTCAGAAAGACCTAGATTAGGCTTGTAGCTTCGTAAATCTAGAGATGGAAGGGGATTCAAAAGCCTTCTTGTCCAACTCTATCATTTTACAGAGGAGGAAACTGGGAGGTTGAGTGACTTTGTTCTAAGTCACACATCTGATAAACACAGGTCCTCTGACTCAAGAGTCTATGATTGTTCCATTAGAATGCTCTTTTCCTTGCTCTCAAAATCTGCCTCAGATAATTACTAACTGTAACTGTGGGCAAGTCACGTAACCTCTATGTGCCTAGGGCAAGATTCTCAAACATGTCTATTAAGTCATATCCTGGGTGGATGTCCATTTTTGTTAGAAATTCCCATATCTGGAATTCCCCATAGTATACTCTTTATAAACACTTTGCCACTTCATAACAAGACTGTACTTCATCTATTTCATCAAAACATTTATGTTGCCCACATACAAAATGATTTCTTATCACTACTGAAAAATTTTGAAACATCCCGATCTTGAAATCAATTAAATCAATGTTAGTGTTACTCCAGGAAGTTAAAATCCAGCCAAAGGTACTTATTGACTAGTCAAGTAATTTGATGTCTATTTGTTTCAGTTTCCTCATCTATAAAATGAGGATAATAACGCACCTGTCTCCCCAGCATTGTTGGGAGGATAAATAAGACAGTAATTGTAAAGTGCTTATTACAGTGCCTGGTGCATTGTAGGTACTATATAAATATTAGCTATTGATTCCAGGAGTGTCTATACAGAAATCTCACAAAAGAAAATCCTAAGACTAATTGTCTGGTTTTTAGGAAATTGTTTTATTGTACCAACCATTTTTGTTTTAGGATGTTCTCAAATAAATCTTATACAAAGAAAGAGATTCAAATTATTCAATTGAATGAATTCTACAAATGACTTAAAGTTTAAATATGCCTCTAAAGAGAGCCTAATATCACTAGGGCAGTGGTTTTTTAAAAAAATTTTTGCATGTGTCATGGACTTCTTTAGCAGTTTAATAAAATTAGTGGGCCCCTTTAAAAATTTTAAATACATACATAAAATTGTATATATATATACATATGTATGTATATATATATATATATATATATAAAATTGTAAGTCACTCTACTGTTGGTTCATTGAGGTTTCATTTATCAGAATATTCCTTAATAATCAAATAGACTTTCTTGAGTATCAATATAATTTGTTATTAAATTAGTGAGCTGGGATTTAGAGAAGCAGTCTTCATAATGTTGGTCCTGAAGGAAAATCTCCCCAAACTTAGACATATAAGAATGTTTGTTTGTTTCAATGGCTGGCACTGGGCTATCCTCTACTCCTAATTTAGGGTCCTTTCAGAATCAGGGAAGTAGTAAGTATGGGGAGGGACTCTATAAACATTAACTCTCCTCAAGATACTTATTAACTTTAATGTGGGTACACATGCACTGTTTTCTAGTGCTGGACACTTTGATCTCTCACCATTTCCATCTTCTCATTTCTCTTTTGTGTATTGTTCCCTGTGGGAATTGCGTTTCTTGAGGACAGAGACTATCCGTTTTCACTTGTATACTCAATAGTGACTGGCACATAATACACACTTAATAAACATTTCTTTTCTTCCTTCTTTCCTTTATTTCTTCCCTTCCATTGGTCAGTCAGCCAAAAACATTTATTAAGCATCTATTATGTGGTTCTATGTACATGCACTTTATTGGGAATAGAAATATAAAATAGGAAACCTTTTTCCATCTTGTGGTCTGTCATTTTGTATTCTTCTTTTTTTAACCATTTATTAATATTCATTTTTAACATGGTTACATGATTCATACTCCTACTTTCCCCTTCACCCCCTGCACTCCCCCCACCCATGGCTGATGCACATTTCCACTGGTTTTAACATGTGTCCTTGATCAAGACCCATTTCCAAATTGTTTTAGTTGCATTTATGTGGTAGTTTCGAGTCTACATCCCCAATCGTGTCCACCTCAACCCATGCATTCAAGAAGTTGTTTTTCTTATATGTTTCCTCTCCTACAGTCCTTCCTCTGAATGTGGGTAGCATTCTTTACCATAAATCCCTCAGAGCTGTCCTGTGTCATTGCTTTCTGCTGGTACAGAAGTCCATTACATTCGATTTTACCATAGTATATCAGTCTGTGTGTACAATGTTCTTCTAGCTCTGCTCCTTTCCCTCTGCATCAATTCCTGGAGGTCTTTCCAGTTCACATGGAATTCCTCCAGTTTATTATTCCTTTTAGCACAATAGTATTCCATCACCAGCATATACCACAATTTGTTCAGCCATTCCCCAATTGAAGGACATACCCTCTTTTCCAGTTTTTTGCCACCACAAAAAGCTGAGCTATAAATATTTTTGTACAAGTCTGGTTATCTATGATCTCTTTGGGGTACAAACCCAACAATGGTATGGCTGGATCAAAGGGCAGGCAGTCTTTTATAGCCCTTTGAGCATAGTTCCAAATTGCCATCCAGAATGGTTGGTCAGTTCACAGCCCCACCAGCAATGCATTAATGTCCCAATTTTGCCACATCCCCTCCAGCATTCATTACTCTCCCCTTCTTTCATTTTAGCCAATCTGCTAGGTGTGAGGTGATACCTCAGAGGTGTTTTGATTTGCATTTCTCTGATTATTAGACATTTAGAACACTTTCTCATGTGCTTATTGATACTTTTGATTTCATTACCTAAAAATTGTCTATTCATGTCTCTTGCCCATTCATCAATTGGGAAATGGCTTGATTTTTTTATACAATTGATTTAACTCCTTGTATATTTGAGTAATTAGAAATCTGTCAGATTTTTTTGTTATAAAGATTTTTTCCCAATTTGTTGTTTCCCTTCTGATTTTGGCTGCATTGTTTTGGTTTGTATAAAAGCTTTTTAGTTTAATATAATCAAAACCATTTAACTTACATTTTGTAATTTTCTCTAACTCTTGCTTGGTTTTAAAGTCTTTCCTTTCCCAGAGATCTGACAGGTATACTATTTTGTGTTCACTTAACTTATTTATAGTTTCCCTCTTTATATTCAAGTCATTCACCCATTCTGAATTTATCTTGGTGTAGGGTGTGAGATGTTGATCTAAACCTAATTTCTCCCATATTGTTTTCCAAATTTCCCAGCAGTTTTTGTCAAATAGTGGATTCATGTCCCAAAAGTTGGGCTTTTTGGGTTTATCATACACTGTCTTGCTGATGTCATTTACCCCAAGTCTATTTCACTGATCCTCCCTTCTGTCTCTTAGCCAGTACCATATTGTTTTGATGACTGTTGCTTTATAGTATAGTTTAATAACTGGTAATGCTAGGCCCCCTTCCTTCACATTTTTTTTCATTATTTCCCTTGATATTCTTGATCTTTTGTTATTTCAAATAAAATTTGTTATAGTTTTTCCTAATTCAGTAAGGAAGTTTTTTGGTAGTTTGATAGGTATGGTGCTAAATAGGTAAATTAATTTGGGTAGAATGGTCATTTTTATTATGTTAGCTCGTCCTACCCATGAGCAATCAATGGCTTTCCAATTGTTTAGATCTAGTTTTATTTGTTTGGAAAGTGTTTTGTAGTTGTTTTTGTATAATTGCTTGTTTGTTTTGGTAGATAGATTCCTAAGTATTTTATATTGTCTAGGGTGATTTTAAATGGTGTTTCTCTTTCTACCTCTTGCTGCTCTAATGTGTTGGAAATATATAGAAATGCTGATGATTTATGTGCATTTATTTTGTATCCTGCAACTTTGCTAAAGTTTTTGATTATTTCTACAAGCTTCTTAGTTAATTCTCTGGGATTTTTTAAGTAGACCATCATATCATCTGCAAAGAGTGATAGCTTAGTCTCCTCATTGCCTATTTTGATACCTTCAATTTCTTTTTTCTTCTCTAATTGCAACTGCTAGTGTTTCTAGTACTATGTTGAATAATAGAGGTGATAATGGGCATCCTTGTTTCACTCCTGATCTCATTGGAAAGGCTTCTAATTTATCCCCATTGCATATGATGCTTGTTGATGGTTTTAGGTATATACTATTTATTATTTTTAGGAAAGGTCCTTCTATTTCTATACTTTCTAGTGTTTCCAATAGGAATGGATGTATTTTGTCAAAGGCTTTTTCAGCATCTGTTGAGATAATCATGTGATTTTTGTTTGTTAGATTGTTGATATGATCAATTATGTGGATGGTTTTCCTAATGTTGAACTATCCTTGCATTCCTGGTATAAATCCCACCTGATCATGGAGGATGATCTTTTTGATTACTTGCTGGAGTCTCTTTGCTAGTATTCTATTAAAGATTTTTGCATCTAGGTTCATTAGGGAGATTGGTCTGTAGTTTTCTTTCTCTGTTTTTGATCTACCTGGCTTTGGAATCAGTACCACATTAGAGTCATGAAAGGAATTTGGTAGGACTCCTTTTTTGCTTATTATATCAAATAATTTGTATAGTATTGGGATTAGTTGCTCTTTGAATGTCTGATAGAATTCACTTGTGAATCCATCAGGCCCTGGCGATTTTTTCTTAGGGAGTTCTTTGATGGCTTGTTCAATTTCTTTTTCTGATATGGGATGATTTAGGTATTCTCTTTCCTCTGCTATTAATCTAGGCAATTTATATTTTTGTAAGTATTCATCCATATCTCCTAGATTGTTATAGTTATTGCCATATAATTGGGCAAAATAGTTTTTAATGATTGCCTTAATTTTCCCTTCATTAGAGGTGAGGTTTCCCTTTTCATCTTTGATACTGTGAATTTGGTTTTCTTCTTTCCTTTTTTTATTAGATTGACCAGTACTTTGTCTATTTTATCTGTTTCTTCAAAATACCAGCATCTAGTCTTATTTATTAATTCAATAGTTCTTTTACTTTTGATTTTATTAATTTCTCCCTTCTTTTTTAGTATTTCTAATTTAGTTTTCATCTGGGGATTTTTAATTTGCTCGCTTTCTAGTTTTTTAAGTTGCATGCCCAATTCACTAATCTCTGCCCTCCCTAATTTGTTAATATATGCACTCAAGGATATAAATTTCCCCCTGAGTATTGCCTTGGCCACATCCCACAGAGTTTGGTAGGATGTCTCATCATTGTCATTCTCTTCAATGAAATTGTTGATTGTTTCTATGATTTCTTCTTTGACTAACTGGTTTTGGAGAATCATATTATTTAATTTCCAATTAATTTTTGATTTGCCTGTCCAGGTGCCCTTACTAATTGTTATTTTTATTGCATTATGATCTGAGAAGGTTACATTTATTATTTCTGCTTCCAAGTTTTGCAGTCTTTTAGCAAGGAGGCTGCCAGATCCTGTGTGATCCTGATTGGTGCTATATCTGAATAGTCTCTTTCTGGCTTCTTGTAAATTTTTTTCTTTTACTTGGAAGCTCTTGTATTTGGCTATTATATTCCTGGGGGTTGTCTTTTCTGGGTCTAGTGTAGAGGGTGGTCTATAGATCCTTTCAATGTCTATATTGCTCTCTTGTTGTAGAACTTCAGGGCAATTTTGCTGAATAATTTCTTTTAGTATGGAGTCCAAATTTCTATTAATTTCTGCTTTTTCAGGAAGACCAATGATTCTCAGATTGTGTCTTCTAGACTGGTTTTCTTTGTCTGTCACTTTCTCATTGAGATATTTCATGTTTCCTTCTATTTTATCAGTCTTTTGACTTTGTTTTATTTGTCCTTGCTGTCTTGAGAGATCATTGGCTTCTAATTGCTCAATTCTAGCCTTTAGGGACTGGTTTTCGGGTATAATCTTTTGGTTTTCCTTTTCAATCTGGTCATTTCTGGTGTTCAATTTGCTTATCAGTTCATTTCATTTCTGAGCCTCACTTTCCAATTGCAAAATTCTGCCTTTTAAACTTATTTTCTTGCCTGATTTCCTTTTGAGCTATTTCCCATTTCTATAGCCAAATCTTTTCCAACTTATTTTCATCTCAGATTTTAACTCTTTAAGAGCTTGTGACCAGTTTTCATTATTTTGGGAGGGTCCAGATGTGATTGCTTGTTTGTTCTCCTCTTCTGTTTGCTCTATTGTCTGGATTTTCTCTGTGTAAAAGTTGTCAAGTGTTAAAGCTTTCTTCTTGTTGTTGTTAATCTTTCTCTTTTGGACTTCCTGATTCTGGGTTGCCATTTTAAGTCCAGCCCCTTCTCAGCTTTATCCTCATGCTCAGGATCTGTCTGTGTTCTTTTGGGTCCTGAGGTCTCAGGTCTGGTTATTTTCAAGGTCAAGCCTCCTGGTGGTCCCCCTTGCTTGATCCTCTGCCAGAGGCTCCTTTACAAGTCTTAGGGCGCTGCTTCCACAGTTGTATATCCGTCTGCACTGGTTCCCCACTCAAGGTTTCAGAGCTCGTGCTTCCATCTGCCTCCACCCGCGCCTGCGCTCAGTGTCAGCGCTCAATGTCCGCGCGCTTTCTTTAGCTTTTTTGGGTCTTAAGTCTTGCTGTTCTCAGGAGCAGGCCCTGGAGCTGCCAATGACTCAATGGGTGCCCCAAACTTACTCTACTTCTTTTGTGCTGGCTTTGGCACTGCAGGTGTGTGTGTGTTAGGGGGGGGGGGGTGTTGCTCAGCACTCAATTTAGTGAGAGCTGTTTCACCCCTTTATAGCATGGAAATGCCCCAATTCCACATACCTTCCATGCTGCGCCCTGTTGTGGGGTCCCTCTGTTCTTCTGGATTTGTTTTTATGTCCCCTTGAGGAGTCCTGTATGTTTCGGTTAGGAGAGATTAAGGGCTGCTTTTTACTCTGCTGCCATCTTAACCCGGAAGCCTGTATTCTTCTTTTTTAAGATTCCCATATTAACATTTTAATGTTCATTTGACCAGATTTAACTTAGAATTTGATGATTTTTTCACATGTAACCATAACCTTTCTTGTTCAAAGTACCGAGCTCAATTTCCTATTATGTAGTTTCTACCTATGGTTATTATGCTTCTGACAAAAATTAGGATTGATCTATATCCTTTTCATTAATTGAGACATTAGTACACCTTCAAACTCTTTGTTATCTTTGAATATCAGATAGAATTCTCTGCTATTTAGATGGAAAACTTAACTTATATGGCAAACTTTATAGTTATTCTCTAATTCCCTCTCTCTACTCTTTGCTTATTATTATGCTTTCAAACAAATGGTGAGAAATTTTATTAAATTATATTGATCTGGATATCTACCTGGATGTTTCTTTAGCATCTTAATTTCAACATATCTAAAATAGAAATCATTGTCTTTCCTCATACATATTCCCCATTCACATTCTTATCCTCCAACTATTTCTATTTTTGTTAAGAGCACTATCATCCAGTCACTCATTTTTACAACTTTAGAATCATCTTTGACTCTTCTTTTTCCCTCAATCTATATCCAATCAACTGCCAGGTTTTGTCAGTTCTACCTCCAGCCTATTTCTTACATCTCTCCTTTTATTTCCATTCATATTGCTAGTCTTTTGATTCAGGCCCCAATTACCTCCTATAGCAATGGTTGGCAACCTTTTAGGCCGTGGGAGCCATAAACGCCTGTGGAAGGAGGAGGATGGAGATAGAAGGCGCTGGAATATGGGGAGGGGACTGAAGGGCCCCCTGGGGCACATCCTGGAGCTCTGCTGGGACTGGCCAGTAGGGAGGTGGAGCCAGATATGGCTCGAGAGCCATATGTTGCCAACCCCTGTTCTATAGGATACCAGAGTACAGAAGCCTTCTAGCTCAAGGCATACCTAAATATGAATTCTCAACCAACAAATATAAATTAACTATATTATTCTGTATTTGCTATAGCTAGAAAATGAATCAATATATTTCATAAAGTTATTTTACAAAAGAATTTAATTTAAAATAGCCGTGATGCTTAAAATGTTCACAAAAAGACTCTTTCCAGATGCTATAGTTCAACAAATTGTAAAAAATATCTAAAAATAAAACAAAAAGATGTCAATACATTTCTAATTTTAAAAATCAACAAAGGAAAAATTTAAAAGTCATTCTCCTAAAGTTAAAATGATGGTATTAAAGCCCTAGAAGAACAAAAATATCTTGTATTTCTATTATTATTTAATCCAGTTATTATAATGTTTTCAAGAGGGTGAGGATTGTCCCTCAGTATCGATCCTTTCTGACTATATGAAACTGACCTTTCTTAGTATATTATCAGTCATACTAGATGGGTGAATAAGTACAAAAGCCTATTTTGAACCAAAGAATTTCAATATATTTAGTCAGGATTCAAGACTGGTAGAGCCAAGGAACGGGGTCACATTTACTAAACTTGAAAAGGAGGTAGGATTATATATTTTCCTATCAGATTAATAAAGGTTAGTATATGTTACTACTTAGTCCAGTTCTGCGTTTTAGTCTCCCAATGCAGTTTTTCCTACTGCATGCTCATGCAGCTACTTTTTTTTTTTTTTAAATTTTAAACCCTTAACTTCTGTGTATTGACTTAGAGGTAGAAGATTGGTAAAGGTAGGCAATGGGGGTCAAGTGACTTGCCCAGGGTCACACAGCTAGGAAGTGTCTGAGGCCGGATTTGAACCTAGGACCTCCTGTCTCTAGGCCTGGCTCTCAATCCACTGAGCTACCCAGCTGCCCCCAGCTACTTTTTAAAATATAAAACTCATAAGGTTACATTTCAATTCTATAACTATAAAATTATAATTTGGCATATAATTCTAGGACAAAGGCCTTAAATTATCAATTTTATAATATGTTATACTTTATATATATAGTTCATAATTCACTGTTATACTTAGAAATATATCAGAAGAGTAAAAGGAAATGGCAATTTATCTTCAAGAATCAATGACAACGTAAATGAGGCATTTTCTCTCCTGCTAAGTTTTGTGCCTATAGTCTTTGTTCTTTACTAACAGTTTGTGCAGCATAACTACATTATTTCAAGTGGTATATGAGTAAATTTTTTAGGAGGTTCTTTTGATCACATGACTTGAAACACCCTGAAACTCACAGCAATTCATTAAGTGTCTTATTTTCTATTATAAATACTCCCTAAAGGGGAACCTTTACACATTTTGTCAAACTGTTTACCAGAATTGCTTCCTTTCTTTTTTGTTTTTGGTCAAATGAAAACTTGGCAATTTTTGTATGTACATTTAATCAGAAACATACCCCAAAAGAATACAGTAATCTCTGTTCTTTAATCTATTAACTGAGATTATAGAATCCTCATTCTTGAGGGCTCAGGGGGATGACTGAAATTGCCACTGTTATGATAATTGCTTCATCTCCCAAATGCCCTCTAATCAAACTAATTCCATTACTTCATCTAGGTCAGTGATAGAGAAACTTTTAGAAGTGGAGTGCTTGTCCCACCCCCAATTTACCCACCCCCAAACTGAGTGCCATGCCTGCCCACCGACCCAGAGACAGCATGCCATGCCCCTCCCCTCCAACAAGTGTCAGGTGTCCCCTAACCCCCCACTTATCCCAGACAGGAGGGAGGAAGCACTCCCATTGGGCTGCTGGGCAGAGGGGCAAGGAGGAGCAGTGGAGAGAGGAAAAGGAGCAGCTCAGCCCAAGTCCCTCTGTCTTTCTAGTAACAAACAGTGGGGAGAACAGAGCAGCTACATCCCACAGAGAGCACTCTGCATGCCATCTTTGGCACCCATGCCATAGGTTTGCCATCACTGATCTAGGTTTTCAGAGAAGACTAAACTCAAGACTTTCTCCAAGAAGTCTTCTCTGACTAATTAACTCTATCCTCTAAAAAGACCATTTACTTATTTTGCTATATAAGTGCACACCTGGTTTCTGAATTATGAACAAGTTTTCTTCTTTTTGTGTGTGAGGGTTAGGGAGAGTGGACTAGAACTGTGATTTTATCAGTTCAAGGAACTCTCAGCAACTTCCTCTCTAGGAAGATTAGACTGAACCTCTGACTTCATTTATGTAAGGAACTCCTAGTGAGCAACTTCTTCTATAGAAATACAGACTAGCACTTTTCTGCAAATTATAATCTTAGAGAAGTTTCTGGAAAGGCTATGAGTTTAAGCAACAAGTTTAGAGTCACATAGCTAATATATATTTCAGTGGTGGGACTTGAGCCCATGTCTGCTTGACTTTTGAGGCCAGTTCTTTTTCTTCTCTATCACAACTAAGTTTACTGTCTAGAACTTTGAAGTTTATTCTCCCATTGATAAAAGCTTTATATTGTGGTTAGGTTTCCAAATCAAGTCACAATAGCTAATTTAACCATTCTTATTCGTGTTACAGACTAAAAGTAGTCATGGTACAATTATCATCCAGTCTTCCAAAGTTCGCCCACCACCAAGTCTCCCTGAGTCTTAGATTTGGGGTACAGAGATGAGGGCTAGACATGCTATTTGATGATTAGGCAGCCTCTATGGCAGCATTACAAGATTCTGGTAGCAAAGCGCTGAGGATGTGCAGGCAGAGGTGCTTATATCTGTAATATATGAGCTGGGTGTGGCAACTGGGGGATCATAGGACAAAGATATGGCAGGGCTTTGGTGGCAAAGACTGGTAATAACAGAGAGGATCTCACAATAATTGTTTATATGCCTGTGCCATTCACTAAAGATTTTAAAATCTGAGATTATCTAGAAACAATTTATACCACAATTATCATGAGGATACCTTTGTCCATTAGATTCTTGCTAAATTCCTAGAGACTAGGGGCATTGCTTTCTACTTTTTGATGTCCTCTTTCCAGAATGTCCATAATATAGGTACAAATACTTGATGAGATAAAATATGCATCAAATATAGGATCAAATGAGATAATATATGGTCAGCACTTTGCAAAACTTAAAGTGCTATATTAACACTAGCTATAATTATTTTTTACAAATACTCATTCAAAACTTAAATTAAGCAAATTTCTTTGGAGTCAAAGTGTCACTGTACCCAATTGCTCTATTTCTCCACTGGGTAAATAAGGGTGCACCCTTATAGGGAAATATCCACAGTAAACTTTAATAGAAATCATACCTCATTAATATGTAATACATAACATCCATCTCCCATCTTGGTGCCTTTACACAGTCTGTTCTCCATGCCTAGCATGTGCTCCTTATTTATCTGTGGTTTGCAGAAATCCTAGCTTCCTTCAAGTCTTGATCCACTTCTAACATAAGGACTTTCCTGACCTCCTCAAGAACTTACTTTGAATTTACCTGATATCCTTCTGGATCAAAATAAGAGTTTAAAGATCTTGTATATTATGTCTACTGATCACTATTCATATTGTCTCTCCAGCTAGATTGTAAAAACCTTGAGGGCAGGGGACTGTTCCTATCTCCCTAAAATTTATCATAGTGTCTGGTAAATAAGAAGTGACTAATAAGTGTTTATTGATAGAAAGTCTACATGAAAAACCCATCATGTTTTAGGATATACCCCTATAGGGTCATCCAATTTTAACAAAGAATTTTCCTCTTAATATGTCACAGTATTTTACATTTATGCCTTTTCTTTTACATTACACTTATTCCCAAATATATCCTTCCTCCAGTGGAAAAGGCACTGGACCACCTATGGTTAGAGACCTTGAACTAATATCCCAGCTAACTAGGTTTATGACCTTAAAGAAGTTACATAACCGATCTGGATTCAGTTTCCTAATCTGTAAAATACAGGGGTCAGCCTAGATAGCTTCTGAGATCCCTTCTAGAAGAACAAAAAAGCCTAGTACCCTTGTCCTCTATTCTTTGTTAGAGAATCAAGGACAGCCCCTGATATCTCATTTACACTATCAGTTTGCTTAGCAAGACCTTTTCTTATGGATAGCATAAAGGTACCCTTCAACATAGCTCTGCTCAAATGAGCATAAATTCCAAGGGACAAAATTTTACCATAATAGGATCCTGGTTGGTGAAGGCCATTGGTCTTCATGCTAAATGGATTCTAAGCTTGATCATTTGAGGAATTTTCACAAATAAGGCTGATAAAAGAGGTAATCTCCATAATATCTCATCTCAAACTTGTGTGGATTACAAGTTGATGTAACATTATTGATTGATCTCTCAGTGTTATCTAAGACTTTTGCAACCACATGTGGTTACTCTTCTAATCTTAAATCATTCTATAATAAGACATAAATATTCAAGAATTCTGAGCAGCCAATGTCATTTTAATTAAATTGGCACTGCATTAAAAAATCCACTATTTAAAGTAGAATAAACTACAAAAAGTAAATGATCCTTCCAGTCCTACTCCCTAACCATAGTATTGAGGCTTCTTATTTATACTTCAGTTCAGTAGGTTCCATGGAAATCTTACATGAATGGCTTTTAGGATTTTTTTAATGGAAAATGTAAACCACTAAATAGGGGTGTATATTTTAACCTGTAAAATGAAACCAAATTGATTTGAGAATTCTTTTCAATGATACAGATTATAACTCATTCCAGATTGCCTATCCTGTGCAACTTGTCCACAAGTTCCCTCAAGTTTAACACAGGAGATCCACCCAATTCATATGCTAGAATCTTTCCTTGACTTCTCCTGACCTCAGGGAGGTACTAGCAGAGAACTCTGGCCATAAATTTGTCATCTTCTCTTTTTCTCTTATAATTCCTTGATAACATCCCTTTCTCCCATTCTTCAGGGTTCCTTGTTGGTTATAGATGGGTGACAGCTGCTTGTGCCCACCACACACTTTTCTATTGCCCTCTGCATGATGCATATCTTTAGTTCCTTTGAAAGGCAGGTGTGCCAGGTCTCATTGCCATACAGCAACGCCTCTAAAATATCTGCATCAAAAGATGGGCTTTTGCTTTTAGGGGAAACTTGAGGTGTCAGTAAAAGTACTTTGTAATTTCTTCCAAAGCAATTCTGGCCATTCTCCTCTTCCTTGTCCCCACTGGGCCAGGCTCATTTTGTTGTTGAAAAAGCTCTGTAGAGTATTTAGTTGCATGTTGGATGCATGTTAAAACACACATGTTTAATGGCACATGCTGAACTCTGAAGAATTGCCATTTTTCATTCATTTAGGGCTTATGGTATGGATGGTCAGGACAAACTCCTCTGAAAGATGATAGATCTCTATCAGATGGCTTTGCATTTATCTGAGGCTTGATAAAATCAACAAACTGTTACCTGAAAACAGTAGGATTTAGAGGATCTCACTACCTACAGGAAGTCCCTCCTCTCCTCACCCTGGTCTTTACATTGGTTCTCCTCTATTATTTTGGTGGGCACTTTCAAAAAGTGTGTTACTGTTGTTTATTCATTCAGTTTCATCTGACTCTTTGTAATCCCATTTAGTGTATTCATAATAAAGATACTAGAGTGGTTGCCATTTACTTCTTCAGCTCATTTTATAGATGAGGAAACTGAGGTACACAAGGCTAATTGACTTGCCCAGGGTCACAGAGCTAGTAAGTATCTGAGACCATATTTGAAATTAGGTCTTTCTTTCTTTCTTTCTTTCTTTCTTTCTTTCTTTCTTTCTTTCTTTCTTTCTTTCTTTTTTAAACCCTTACCTTCCGTCTTAGAGTCAACACTGTGTATTGGCTCCAAGGCAGAAGAGTGGTACGGGTAGGCAATGGGAGTCAAGTGACTTGCCCAGGGTAACACAGCTGGGAAGTATCTAAGGCCAGATTTGAACCTAGAACCTCCTGTCTCTAGGCCTGGCTCTCAGTCCACTGAGCTACCCAGCTTCCCCCTGAAATTAGGTCTTTCTGGAACTCTGTCACTTGTGTCCACTGTGTCACCTAACTGCCCCTTTAGTAAGCTTACTTTTCCTTGTTTTATGTCATTCATGATGTTTATTAATAGGGGGAATCCTAAATAGGATTATTTCTCTCATTACATCTTTTAGGAAATTCTGTATAATCTTAATATATGAGTGGGAGACCTTGTGTCCTGTGAGATGATATTTTTGTTCTTCCAAGTCAAATGAATTTTCAAATCCAACAATCATCCCAATGGGATCTTATAGTGTTTAAAAGACGGAGGGATGAAAGAGACTCCCTGCCTTCTCTCATTAAGTTGCTTGACATAAAAAGGAGAGAGATCCTTATTTTCTTTATATTAGCTTCATCCAAAGAAGCTTCTACATGCCTGGAGCATAGGAAGAAATTTTGTAGCCCTGTGGAAGGGGGAGGTCCCTTTGCAACATTTGGCATAGGTATGAAGACTTAGATATACTCCTGGCCCTTGTCATTCACTCCAAAATTATGATTGAGCAAAGTAGGCTGTAAGTGAAGGCAGTAAATGAGGAACATATGTAAGTCTAGCCAAAGGGGCAGAATAGGAAGAGGGAAGAAGAAGGAAAAAAGCATTTCAATAGTGCTTATTTTCTGCTAGGCACTGTGCTAAGCATTTTTACAAATTTCATCTCATTTGATTCTCATAACGGCTCTATGACTTATCTGTTATCTCCAATTTACAGTTGAGAAAACTTAAATAAACAGCGGTTAAATGACTTGTCCAGTATTATAGAACTAGTAAGAGCCTAAGACCATATTCAAACCCAGGTCTTCCTGACTCCAGGCCCAGTACTCCATTCACTGTACCACCAGCTACCATGTATCACTTAATATTCTTCCACATACAAAAGAACCAATTATACTCAGCATTCTGAGACTATTCTCTTCCAATACTTTCTTTTCAATGGTCAGATAAAAAACACCCTAAGATGTCATTAGAACATCAACTGTCAGAGTAAGAAATGGGAAACAGAAATGTTTTAACTTTTACAAACTTGCCATTATAATCAGTAAAGAATTCTCAATTCAGACTTTTAAAGATGTTAATAGAATTGTGCTGCTCCAATATCTCAATATCAAACATGAAGTAGCTCATATTTATGTAGGATTTAATACTTGTGAAGCACTTTACATACATTATCCTTCATGATAAGTCAACATTTAACCTTTTCTGTTGATGGGATTTTTCTAATCCACAAAAGAAATGATAATGGGTTGTTCCAAATTTATATCATATATTAGCTAAAATGAATCAATGATTTAAGTAAAAAAGAAATAGAAGGTAACAATCTTAATAAGACACACATATATACATATATATATATAAATGCAGAACTCTGTATTTTTTCTTTGTAGTCACAAAATAATCAAAATTTTCTTACCAGTTGCCATTGGTATTTACAAATTGTTGCACCGCATATCCAAATTGCTCATTTGAAGGGCCATCAAATATTTTTGCTTCCAGGAGACCAATGTTGTATGCAGCACAATAATTTAGAAGGACTATTAAGAGAAAGAAAAACATATTGCTGTAATTGCAAATACGCGTAGAATTTTATGGCAGATTTCTTTTTCAGAGTCTACAGCTACAAATGTTAATTACAAAAAACATAATTTCTTTCCCACAACTATTCAACACTTTAAGGAAATCATTCCAAAAAGGGCCCTTTCTTTACCCTCCAGTGGGTCAGCAATTGAATATTCAGGTTTTTGTTTGTTTGTTTGGTGGGGAGTGAGGACATGCCAGGTTTATGATTTATTACTGTGGGGAACTCTGGCTGTGACCCTTTCTCAATCACACAGATCAGCAATTCATCTGTAACTTATGCTTTCACTTAGTTGCCTGGGGTCATTGAGAAATGTCATCACATTGTTTCTTTGTGTCAAAGGTAGGACTTGAACCCAAGTCTTAGGGACTTTCAGACTGTCTAGTTATCCATCCACTCCATTAAGCTGCCTCTTATTCTTTCTTACAATTATTTTTAGTATTGAACTTTTGATTTATTTGATGCCAGATGGTTTCAAGAGAGCTGCCTGGGCTACCCTGCTGTACCAAGGGAAGAAGGACCCCAGAGAAAGCTTTATATAATGATAGACCAACCTAGGGGTAACCTTTTGCAAGACAGTCATGAAAAGTTAAGCATGCTTAACAGCGCAATGATTAAGTCAAACTCCAAAAGACTGAAGATGCTCCCATTCCCTGACAAAGAGGTGATGGATAGTAAGTGTGAAATGAAATGTGAACATAGCTGGTACAACTCAAATTTATTTTGATTAACTATACATATTTGATGAAGTCAATGACATTTTTCTGTGGGAGGTAGAATTGGGGGAGAGAAAGTAAGGGGATAGTGATAGTTATGCAAAAAATAAGAAAAGAAAAAA
This sequence comes from Gracilinanus agilis, assembly GCF_016433145.1. Lineage (NCBI taxonomy): Eukaryota > Metazoa > Chordata > Mammalia > Didelphimorphia > Didelphidae > Gracilinanus > Gracilinanus agilis. The sequence continues at coordinate 366,800,114 of NC_058130.1, forward strand.
ATCCCAATAAAGCATTACTAAAGTACACAGAATGAAGATAGAAGTTTAGTAGAGGATTCAAACAAACAGGAAAGTTTTTATGTTTCCATATTAAATATATGCATATATAAACATATTTTATCTGTATGCCAATGATCATATATTATATATGTACATACGTATATGTGTATATATTTGTTTACATGTATATACTTACATGGGTATAGATAACACATCATTAATGTATATGACATCAAACAGATTTACAGTTTGTATTTAAGTCTCCTTTTTTGGCCTTTATATGTGAAAATGTTCATATTTGTCAATAATTTTCTGGTTGATATTAAAAAGAAGCAGGGGACCCATTATAGATTCTTTCCTGCCATAGCCTGAAGATTAATGCCTTTGAGGCTACCTGAGTCCCATTTCTTCTCCTCCCGCTCCCAGTGCTGCTTCTGATCATATCAGTCCTGACCCAAGTTTAAAGATTGTCAGGCTTCCCTATTGTGGTAGCATCAGCCACTGCTCTAATTTAGGGGAAAATGCTGCCCCAGCACCCTTCCCTTGTTGCATCTGTTTCCTCTTCTCTGTTCTCTTGGGTGTCTCTAGTAAGGCAGGCAACCTTCCCTTAAACTTACCATAGGAAAGACTGATTGCTTTCAGCATTGGTATATTCATATGATTCTTCTGAGTAAGTCCTTTAATCCCAATAATAGACCATAATTTTTAGGCTATATATATATATATATACACACACACACACACACACACACACACACACACACATATATATATGTATATATATATATATATATACTGTTTACTTAGATTCAAAAGTATATATTATACATACATATGCATATACATACATATATACATATATACATACATACATATATATATATATATACTGTTTACTTATATTCAAAAGAAAGTATCTGTAAAGACTGTTATGTTATCCTTTGGACATTTAGGTGAAGTTTGGGTAGTTAGGTGAAGCTGAAACTGATTGAATGACTGCAGCCAAAGATGAAGAGCTTCTTGTTTACTTGCCAGAGAACTATTCTATTATTTTTATCACTGACATAGATTAGAGTATTACCTACTAAATATTCAAATGCATAAAGCTGAAAAGGATAGCTAATGTTATATGAGTCAGATCTAAAAAAACCTCAGTGGCATAAAAAATATAGGCCAGATAATAACAAGGTGATATATAATCAGCTTTACAAATGGAAGATGAGGGACATATTTCAAACAAATAAAATACTCCATTTTGGAGAAATAAGTCTGTATTTTAATGGCCTTCAAAAATAAAAAAAAAACTAGTTATTTTAGTCTACCCTTAGGGTTATGGTGTCTAAAGTGGGAAATATTCCTATTGTTCTATGCCCTAGTCAGACTACAACTGGACAGTTTTGAGAGCTTCATTTTAGGAAGAGCATTGGGAAATAGAGACGGTAACACAGAACAGAGCTACTAGGATGATGAAGGGTCACACAAGGATAAATTAGAGGAATGAGGACATTTAGCCAGATGAATAGATGTCAGGATGAGCATGACAGTTATCTTTAATGAAACATTTCCAGAGCTTTCATGTAGAGGAGGGATTAGAGCTTTTTGCCTTGGCCCCAAAGGGTAGAATTAAATGTTAACATTACAAAGAGACCAGTTTTTTATCCCATATAAGGGGGGGAAATCTCAACAAAAGTGAAATGAATGAACTGTTTCAGAAGGTAATAGCTTTCTCCTCACTAAAGGTCTTCAAGTAATGGCTAAATGACCACTTGTTAGAGAGATGATACTGATCAAATACACTCTGAGATTCATTTATCTGGGAGTTGACTCAGCAAGGCATACATAGAATTAACAGAAATTCAACAGAATAATTTTTAGAGAGTTAAAGAAAGATATAAGTAGAGAAATGTTTAATGTTCATGGCTAGAAACAATGGAACAAGTATGAGGATCTCAAAAGAATTACAATGATGAATTAGCCAAAGGTATCTCTTGGGAAGCACTCATTCACATACACACACACACACACACACACACACACAGAGTAATATTCATAAATTGGGAATCCAAAATGACCTCTTGTTGAAGAAGGCACTTACAATGAGTTGTCTGTCTTTTTTTTTAAAACATTCTTTCTTAGAAATGGTTCCAAGGCAAAAGAGCAGTAAGGGCTAGCCAATTGGGATTAAGTGTAAAAGAAATAAGGGTACAGAGGGAGCTATAGATATATAATGATGGTAATGATGTGTATCTGCCTATGATCTCTTCAGCTGCAGTTGGTGAGAGGAACACCTACTCCTATCACCCTGGCTGCTGCTGTAAGTTACCCTTCTCTCAAACAGCTTTGGTTGATAACCTGTTAGAATTCCTTTTAACAGCTGCCCGAGTAAGGACCCTTGAGAAGTTAGATAGATGTTTAAACTCTCCAGGCCCAACCTGGGGTTGGATAAATTAGTGATGGGCTATTGATCTGCCTTGGATAATGTTCAGGATCTGACTGCGTTTGACTCCCTTCCCAAGGGCCATGATAGAAAGACCACTCAGGAAAGTACTTGTTGTTGAATACTCTTTTATCTATAAATAGGGAAAGGATAAAAAGGTCAAGGATTGGGGATTGGAAACCCTATTGATCTATTATCTATTAGGCTAATTAACAATCAGGACTAGAGGCTACTGATCTAGTGGAGGTTTGAGATTTCACCTCTCCCTCTATCTCTGACCGGACCAGGCCACAGTCAAGCCAGAGAATAGGTAAGGTTATTGCTGCAGATACATTGATGATCTTTATTCTCTTATTCTCTTAGCTCTCTCACCAATAGTGTTGATGATTCACTAGCTCTCACAGTCTAGCTAGGAAATAGATTCAGGCTTATTTCTACCCTCTTCTTTTTCTACCTCAAGGCCACCCTTCAACCACCCTTCAACAGCCACCCACTACCTGGATTGAACCACAGAGGTTTGCAGAGACCCGTGATCTCCAGTTCTCAGCCTCTGAGTCCAGAAACCTCCTTCAATGTAGTTGTGAGGGGGTATATATAGGGCAGGGCTAACTGATGTTTGCCCCTGGCTCACAGCACCTGGGAACATTCCAAGCTCTCAACTGCCATCACTGTCAATCAAGGTGGCATCCATCTCTTCCCAGATTATTGAATACAACATAAGTGACTTGTTCAGGGTCACATAGCTAGAAAGTGTCTGAGGCTCTGTGTGTGTGTGTGTGTGTGTGTGTGTGTGTGTGTGTGTTGTGTACATTGCTTCTTAAATATAACAAGACCAAAGTACTTCTGTGGATTTCAATATAACTTCCTGCATACAAAAAAAATTTTTTTTTCTAGCCAATGACTCCTAAAGTACGGATGTTGGATTTTATAACAAAGACAGTAATATTTAATTCTCTTGATTAGAACATTGCCCCATTTCCATCTTGAATTTCAAAGAGAATAAGTTTCCCAGATAGCTAAACACAAAGTAATTGTTATGAATTTTTTTCTCCTTAATCTCAACTTAGTATTTGAGGTACTTCAATTACTTCCAGTTTTGAAGCTATTTAGCTTCAATTTGAGATGTCTGAGAGGTCAGGCTGCCAGATTTGGCAGTTTTTAGGAAATGTAGTGATTTTAAGTTTCTACTTATAGGATTAATTTTATCCTACCCTGAAACCAAATCTTGAGATAGCTCAAAAGGGAAAATATCTTGGCACTAAAGTTTGGAGAAAAGAAAGATTTTTGCTGGTTTCATTTAACTACCCAAATTGAATGAAATATAGAAGAAAGGAAATATAGATCTCTATTCATCCCTACCTATGAAATACTTAACATAAGAACATGAATTTTTCTATATCGGATCATTCCAATATGGTTTAGTTCATTTGACGCCAATGGAACTAATGATATTGATTTATGTGTCCTTCAAAGGTTAAGAACTATGAAAGGGAATTCTTGATTCTTTTTGAGTTCACACTTGTGAAAAGAGAATCCTTTGTTCTCTTTGCCTAGTTGGAGTTAAAACTTTGACAATAACTTAAGTACCCCTACTTAGTACCTCACTAGATTGTGAGGACAGGATTACCTCTCCTTTGTCTACCTTTTGATTGAATCAACACAAGCTTTAACTGGGTGGAGGAGCTCCCAAACCACATAGTGCAGTGATGGACAAACTACAGCTAGCTGGCCAGATGCAGCCCCCTGAAATGTTCTATCCAGCTTCTTGCATTATTCCTAATCTGATGATTACAATGAGTAGGATACAATACAATGAAACTTCCAAAGAGTTGCCTTAGAAACAGACTGACGGATTAGCATTTCCTTTCCTTTGGCCTCCTTTTTAAAAAGTTTGCCCATCACTGACTTAGTGAGTTCACACCTTACTTGATGCCAGGTGACAGCTTAGACAATTTGGAAACTGTGATTGGCCCCCATGAAAAGGGGTAGGGGTAGGGGTAGGAAACCACCATAAAAGCCATGAAAATCTCTGAGCAGTCAGTCTAGTGAAGTTGATTCTAGTGAAGAATGTCTCCTGGAGATAGTCTTCCAGGGAACTTCACTGGAGAATGCGGCTTGGATTGTGGCATCAATCTTGGATTCTGACTCATGGACTTTTTCATTGGGTGAGTGAAAAGGGCTGACTACTTCCTTAGCTTCCATCTTGGAGGAGGCCTTGGAGTTATTCACTACTGACCCTCCTGGCTGAGGACTAGTATAGGTATTTTCTCCAACCTCTCTCACATTTCTCTACCTTATTGTTTCCCATTTCTTTCTGTAAATAAACTTCTGATATAATGACTCTGGCTACCATGTTATTTCACATAATTTAAGTGTGACCACTAAATTTAACCCTTACAGAACAGATAATTTAACAGTACTTTCAATAATCAATTAACAAGGATTTAATAAATACCTACTATATGCTACAAAGATGTAGCAAGGAACATACATTCCACTGGCAACAATCCAAAGAATTAATAGAAATCTATTTCAATTCCACAAGTATTTATTATTCTAGATACTATGGTAGATGCTAGGAAGAGTTCCTCCTTCAGTGGAACTTGCATTTTACTAAGCAAAGAAAATATTTCCCTCCCTTCCCAAAATTATCAATAATTAGATTTTCAATTGATAAATGGTATTGGCATATGAAAAGGCAGTTTTCAAAGGAAGAAATCTAAACTATCAATAGATGAAAAATGCTCTAAATCAATAATGAGAGAAATGCTGAAGAAAACAATTCTAAGGTAACACCATCACCCATTAGGTTGACTAAAATGACAATACTGGAAAATGACAAATACTAAAGTGGCAATGAGAAAACAGGTATATTAATGCACTGTTTGTTGGAGCTCTGAACTAGTTCAACTATTCTTGAAAGCAACATTGAAATATGCCCCCAAAACTTATTAAACTGTGCATATATACCCCTTGGCTCGATAATACTGATACTAAATCAACACACCAAAGATAACGGAGAAAGAAGCAAAGGACCCATATGTACAAAAATATATATAGTAGCTCTTTTTGTGGTAGAATGAATTTGAAATTAAAGAGATGCCCATCAATTGGGGAATGGCTAATCAAATTATGGACTATATGATAGAATACTACTGTTCTATAAGAAATGATGACTGAGATAATTTCAGAAAAATCTATGGTAGACTTGTATAATCTAATGCAAAGTGAAGTAATCAGAATCAGGAGAACAATTTATATGATAACAATAATATTGTAAAGATAATGGAGTTTGAAAGACTTGATAACTCTCATTAATATAATGGTCTACCACAAACCTAAAGAACTCATGATGAAATAAATTATCCACTTCCAGATAGAAAATTGATGGATTTCATGTGCAAATTAAAGGGCTATTTTTTTCCTTTCTTTTTTTATTTTTCTCTTCTTTTTAGACATAATACAGGAATTTATTTCACTTCATATTTGTAATGGATTTTATTTTTCTTGCCTTCTATATAAGTAGGGAACATGGAGGAGGGAGAGAGAATTTGGAATTGAAAATTAAATTAAATTTAAATTTAAAAAGAATATTAGGCAGATTTTTAACCTTATATGGGCTTACAGGTTTTAAAGAAAAAAGAAGTTACTTCGTATTATTATTAATATAAATATTAACATATCTAGTTTGGATGGAAATCTATGTGCTGAATTCACAGGAGTCCTAGAACATTGGAGCAATATCAGACTTTGGGGATCATTTTGTTCAATATCATCATATTATAGACAAAGAAATTAAGCACCAAGAAGTTTAGCAATTAGTTTTAAACTTAATCCATCCTGCTGGGCAAAGGCCACAAGAACACAGTCTTCATTAGGCAGATGATTTTTAAATCCTCAGGGGTTTAATTCTTTGTTGACAAATAACTTATGAATAAGTAAGGCCGCACAAAAGTGTGTTCACACATACCTTTTCTCTCTCCTTTTCATTAGCCCCCATTTGAAGTCAATTTTTCTAAATTACTTATCATTTTGATTTGCTGTGTTGCTTAAACAGATCTTTATTTTCATCTTCAAAATCATTTGAAAGAAACAATCTGCTGTATTTAATGGTGGAAGTTCCTTTAGGTATCAAACACATAGTCTACATCACTTCCAAGTGCCCTGAACTGGATTAAAATGCAGTTGGGAAATATTTAACAAAATGAGTAGGAAAATCCAATAAAAATGTAAATAATTTTAATATGTGGTTTTCTAAGTCAAAATGTGGCCTTCAGAAATCCTTTGGTTCAGTGGCCACCATTTCTATTTGAGTTCATCATCACTATTGCTTGTCCTGAGGCAAAGTTGAAACTGTAGTTAGAGCTAAGGGAAAGGAAGCTGAGGTTAGCCTTAGGAAGCTCTCAAAGAACCTGCATGTTGCAAGTTCTCTGAATTCTAGAACTCTCTACCCACTAGATTATTTTCTCCCACAGAAGGTCTTAGAAAGAATGCAGTTAGTCACATAGATATGTGGTCATCCTTTTGTTAATGGTTGACGGGCTGAAATATTCTCTTCCCAGGCCTTAGACCTAGACTGAAAAGCAAAATTCAAATACCATTTCCTCTGACAAGCCTTTCTCCAATCTTCCTCAGTTGGTAATGATTTTTCAATCCTCAGCAAGCCCAAAGCACTCTTTTAACACCTCTCATACATTTATGTTGTCAGGCAATTTCAAAACTCATTCTTTTATTTCAAATATGTACAAAAGCTCCTCTCAGGTATAAGGAAGCAGCTGTGCTAAGAAAATACACTGATAGGCATAGCCTCTGCCTTCCTAGGGCCTTCAATTTAGTAAGGGGCATAATGCAAAAAGAATGTGAAACAGGGCAAGTGCTAAAGGAAGGGAGGAGACTTCTTTCCTAAAAAAGTGCCATGTGTATCTAGTCCTGGAAGAACAGGTAAGTATTTCATAGATGGTGCTATCATTATAGACTCAGGGAATAGTATGAACAATAATATAGGGGAGGGGACAGTACAGTTTGTTTTCTAAGAATGGCACTGGACACTTTTGGAGAATGATGAATAGGTCAATTCAGCTGGAGCAGAAGCTATTTAAAGAATAATGGGAGATAAGGCCAAAAAACTAGGTCAGTAGTAGGGCAAGGAATCCTAAGACCATACAACTCCATCAAATTCACTACAAAAGTTCAAAATGTCCACTGTTTCTTAAGTTCATTTATTATGACAAGTGTTTCCTAAAAACACAATGATTTTCTTTCCCTTAATGATTCTCAATAGTGAGCTCCCATTTGGCAGCCCATTACAGTCTCCAAATGGCTGAAGGAGACAGTGAAATATGGTAGAAGGAATTTTGGACAGAAACTAAAAGTTCAACTGTTACTGGAACAAACACAAAAAAACACCATATCATGGATTCATTTGTCTATTTTTCCACATTTATTTCTTTCCTAAATTCTTTCTGCATGAAAAAAGAAAACCAGATCTTTCTAAATAGCACATTTGTGTAGTTACCTAGTAATCTATGTACACTACTTTGCTGATTAATCTTTTTTTAACAATCTTTCTCATAGTAAATTCATAGAAGCTGGAAGAAGAAATGGAAATAGACTTAATATTTTTTCCATAAGATCTCAGGATTTCCAGAGCAGTTTCTACCAAGGCTTAATGGAAGTTTTTTTTTTTCCCTAACCACTTTAAGCTACAGTAATCTCTCTCTTCTCTGACCTCCAATAATCCTTATTATCTACAACACTCCTTTTGTTACTATATTATTGGCACATACTATTTCATGTGCTTATCTTATTTCTCCAGTTATTTCTATTTCTCTTATGCCATAACCAAGGCTTTGTTTAAAATGGAGCTTGACAAAATGTCTTTTTTTAAAATTAAAGAGTCAATGTAGTTAACTCATAGATGCTCTCTTCTAGTCTTCACTCAGCCTATTTACCTTTACATTGCATATAGTTCTTTTTATTACCATTTATTTTATGTATATATGTAACATATAATATCTGATTGTTATAAAATATGTAATACATTATAATAAATATAATTATCCAAGAGAAATAAATTCTCACATTAGCTATGTCCAAAAATCTATGTCTCATTCTTCTTTTCTCCTTTACTCCCACTCTACCCCTCCCCAAAAGGCAGACAATATGATATAGGTAGTACATATGTTATCATATAACACATATTTCCCTGTCCATCATATTGTTAAATAAGGTAATGTTGCTTACACCAGAGAAAAAAATCATGGAGGAAATAAAGTGAAAAATAGTATGTTTTAATCTCATTTAGATTCTCTCTGTTCCTTCTACAGCAGTGATTCCCAAAGTGGGCGCCACCGACTCCTGGTGGGTGCTGCAGCAATCCAGGGGAGTGGTGATGGCCACAGGTGCATTTATTTTTCCTATTAATTGCTTTTAAAATTAAAAAAAATTAATTTCCAGGGGGCTAAGTAATATTTTTTCTGGAAAGAGGGGTGGTAGGCCAAAAAAGTTTGGGAACCACTGTTCTACAGTGATAGATATCCTTTTTTTGTCCCAAATCCTTTGAAGTTGTCCTGGATCCTTTGATAACAGTTAAGTCATTTACAATTGATCATTATATATTACCGCTGTTACTATATACAACATCCTCTTGGTTCTGCTCACTTCACTTTGGATCACTACATAGAAGTTTTTCCATATTCTTTGTGATCATCTTGTCATTTCACATTATAAAATAGTATTCATGTTACAATCCTATAACACAATTTGTTCAGCCATTCCCCAATTTTTTAGTTCTTTGCCACGAGAAAAAGAGTCATTATAAATATTTTAGAAATACAGTTTCTTTTATTTTGCCCTTGATCTCCTTGGCAAATAAAGGTAATAGTGGTATTACTGGATCAAAAGGTGTAGATAGTTTTATAATTCTTTGGATGTAATTCCAGATTGCTCTCCAAAATGCTGGATCAAATCACAGAGCCACCTACAAGGCATTCATGTCCCTATTTTTTCCACATCCCCTTCAACATTTGCCATTTTGCCCTTTTATCATTTCAGCCTTTCTGATAGGTGTGAGCTGATATCTCTGAGTTATTTTGGTTTGTATTTCTCTCATCGGTAATGATTTAAAGCAAGTTTCATATTATAAATATATATGATTTCTGTTCCTATCTTTTGACGATTGATCAGTTGAGAAATGGTTCATATTCTTATATAGTTGAAAAAAGTTCTCTACATAATTTAGATATGAGACCCCTACAAGAAACTGTCTATAGAATTTTCCCCCCAACTCAATGCTTTCCTTATAATCTTGGCTATATTCAATTTATTTGTATAAAACCTTTTTAATGGAATATATTAAAATCATCTACTTTACATTTCAAAATGCTTTCCATCATTTATTTATAAATTTTCCTCTTCATAAAACCAATAAGTAATATGTTCCCAATTCTTCAAATTTTTTGTAATAACTTCTTTTCTACCTAACTCATATATCCATTTTGATCGTTCCTCCGTACATGGCACCAGATATTGGTCTATACCTAATTTCTCCCAAACTGGTTTCCAGTTTTCCCAGTAATTTTTATCAAATTGTGAATTTTTATTACAAAAATTTGGAACTTTACCATTGTCAAAAAGAAGGTGGGGTTCCGGGTTAAGATGGCGGCAGAGTAAGAAGCAGCTCTTAACCTCTCCTGACCGAAACACAAAAAACTCCTCAAGGGGACATAAAAACAAGTCCAGACGAACGGAGGAACCCCACAACAGGGCACAGCGTGGAAGGTACGTGGAATCGAGACATTTCCAGGCTATAAAGGGCTCTCACTAAATCGCGGGCTGAGCAACCGCCCCACCCCCACCCCCTCCACACACAAGATCTAGAGCTCTGAAGCCAGCTAAAAAGAAATAGAGCAAGTTTGGGGCACCCATCGAGTCATTGGCAGCTCTGGGGCCTGTTCTTGAGAGCAGCAAGACTTAGGACCCCATTAAGCCAAAGAAAGCAGGCGAAATCTGAGCGCGGGCGCAGGACGCAGGGCGCACAGCGCAGGCTGAGCAGAACGCAGGCACTGCGGAGGCGTGGGTGGAGGCAGACACAGCCAGGAACTAAAGCCTAAGTGGGGAACCAGTGCAGATGGGTATACGACTGTGGAAGCAGCGCCCTGAGACTTGTAAAGAAACCTTCGGCAGAGGACAGACACTGAGTGTGAGGATAAATCTGAGAAGGTGCTGGGGTAATGATGGCTACTCAGCCTCAGGAAGTTCAGAAGAGAAAGAATAACAACAAGAAAAAGAAGTCTTTAACACTCGACAGCTTTTACACAGAGAAAATCCAGACAACCGAGCAAACAGAGGAGGAGAACAAACAAGCATCCGGACCCTCCTCAAATAAGGAAAACTCCTCACAAGCTATGGAAGAGTTCAAAACTGAGATTCTGAGGAAAATGGAAGAGATCTGGCAAGAAAATAACAGTTTAAAAGGTAGAATCATGCAATTGGAAAGTGAGGCTCAGAAACCAAATGAACTGATAAGCAAATTGAACTCCAGAAATGACCAGATTGAAAAGGAATACCAGAAGATTATGGCCGAATACCAGAAGATTATGGCTGAAAACCAGAAGATTATGGCCGAAAACCAAAAGATTATGGCCGAAAACCGAAAGATTATACCGAAAATCAATCCCTAAAGGCTAGAATTGAGCAAGTAGAAACTAATGATCTCTCAAGACAACAAGAACAAATAAAACAAAGCCAAAAGACTGAAAAAATAGAAGGAAACATGAAATATCTCAATGAGAGAGTAACAGACCAAGAAAACCGGTCTAGAAGAGACAATTTGAGAATAATCGGTCTTCCAGAAAAACCAGAAATTAATAGAAACCTGGACTCCATACTAACAGAAATAATTCAGCAAAATTGCCCTGAAGTCCTACAAGAGGGCAACATAGACATTGAAAGGATCCATAGAACACCCACTACATTCGATCAAGAAAGGAAAACACCAAGAAATATCATTGCAAAATTCAAGAGTTTCCAAGCAAAATAAAAAATCTTACAAGAAGCCAGAAAGAAACAATTCAAATATCAAGGAGCACCAATCAGGATCACACAGGATCTGGCAGCCTCAACGCTAAAAGACCGCAAGGCGTGGAATACAATATTCAGAAAGGCAAGAGAGCTGGGCCTGCAACCACGGATCAACTACCCATCAAAACTGACTATGTATTTCCAGGGGAAAGTATGAGCATTCAACAAAATTGAAGAATTCCAGGTATTTGCACAGAAAAGACCAGGGCTAAATGGAAAGTTTGATATCCAACCACAAAAATCGAGAGAAACCTGAAAAGGTAAATAAGATACAGAGGGGAAAGAAAGAAAACTTATAATTTTTAAATCTGCCTTTTTAAGGGCCTCAGTGAGATCTAATTATCTGTATTCCTATGTAGAGAAATGTTATGTTTAATTCTCTGTAGTGAACTCTATTCACTATTATAATATTCACTATTATAGTAATCAGAAGAATAATTAGCAGGGTGAGGGTGGAACACTAAATAATCTAAGATGGCATGGGGGATGGGAAAGAGGGGGTGAATAGCAGGGGACA